>NW_024379175.1:0-48906 GCF_016835505.1 Polypterus senegalus
CCCCCTGTAACTCCCCTTTATTTGCTAAATAGCGCTGCGGCTGTCTTCTGGCTCCTGACCGACAAAGACCAGTAGCGTTCTGCTACTGTCAAATATTGGTCATGTGCGATTCTAAGCAGTGTTTCTGTGTCCAGTGTGTTGTGTTTGTGTGTTGGGTGTACTCCACAATGGACTAGCCCATCAAAGTTCATTTGTGCCTTGAGCAGTGGAAGAAAATAAAAGATTGAATACAATTAAAATCTCAAAACACTAGAATATTCAGAGCTTAAAAATGACTAATTTTGCTCATTAAATACAGGATAACATTACATGCCTGGAAAATTCTAGAGAATATCAAACTGTTTACTAGTACGAGGGACATTCAAAACGTTTCTGAACTATCAGAAGTTTATGGTTAAAATTTCAAAACAAATTACATCACTTTTCTACATAGTTATCTTCCTTTGTGATCAATTTTCCCAGTGTCATACCAACTTTTAATGCCCTCCTTTCCATGAAATGTGTACCTGGCGACATCATTCATAATTATGGTTTTCAACTGGAAACATTGGAATCGTGTGATGTACAATTTTACTATTTCAGTTAGACCATATTTGGCAAAAGTGAGGAAAAATGTCAGTCTGACTCCATTCATTTGTTGAAAATATTATTGAAAGACCATGTTATCAAACCCATCTTAAGTTTTTCTGGAGATGCACTCTTTTGAGAGCAACAGGAGTTTGGATATACTATCTACCTATGTACTACTGTATATGTCATTACTGAAATTAAAACATTTCATTTCCACAGCAGTGAAAAAAGTTAGGAAGGTGGTCAGATTTCTTTGAGCAAAATCTGCATAAAGACTTGCATTCTTTGACAAAGTTGTATTTGAGGCACAGTTGCTAAAGATGCAAATATATTTCAAAATTATAAATCTCAATGTCCAAATGTTAAATATATTTTGTATAGGAATTGATTTGTCTGAGGATGGTGGAAATATACAGTATGATGGCCTTGCAAAGATGGCATTTATAATAACATTTCAATCTTCAAGTGTCTTTGTACTTGCATTTTGTATTGAAAGAGTTTTTTATTAATAGTGTTGAGTGGTGAAATCCTATTATGCTGTGTTTGCTAGTGACCTTGTTTGCGAATATTTTCCTTCAATATTTGCCATACGCTGGCTTAGACAAACATATTTTCTCAATACCCCATGATGCTGAGGCCAGTGTGATATTAGAGAGCTGTTGCAGCCATAGCATAGAGCTGAAATCATTACCGATCACTTCAGGCATTCGTGATGTTCAACCTGGTCAGTACTCCAGCTATTATGATTTCTGCCTCCAAATTTGTAACACTGATATACGTATAATTAAATACAATCTAAAACAACCTTAAAGGAACCTCTACAATAAAGTAAATGCACCCCTTGAAATAATAACATAAGATTTATTAATATTCTGTCCTAGCAGTGGGTTGGCACCCTGCCAGGATTGGTTCCTGCCTTGTGCCCTGTGTTGGCGGGGATTGAAAATCCAGACCTGACCCTGTGTTGGATTCAGCGGGTTGGAAAATGGATGGATGGAGGATGTCTTCTTTATGGAACAAAGAGTGTAAAGCATCTGCATAGAGACTAAAAACAAAAAGATGTTCCTCTGCATCTAGTGCTGCATTTTAAACAGACAAACCAGTCCGACACTGCCACTTTGTCCAACACCTAATTTGTCAGAAGGTGGAACTTTGTGAGTGCAATGATATATATATATATATATATATATAAATCTCAAAAATTAAAGGAACACTTTAAGAAACACATTAGATACATCAGATCTCAATATGAAGATTCATGCAACACAGGCATTGGTCTAGGAACAAAGGATGCTGCGTAAGCCCTGAATGGAAACAGTTTCTGCCTACAGAGGGTCACGCCAATGTAGACACACCAAAACCGAAGAAATGATGATGCAGGTTAAATCCATTTTTCAACCACCCTGCTATGCATTCAAAATGCTTTTCTAGTATCTGTGGCCCCATCGAGTCGTGGCGTATGCCCGACAAACGCCGGGGCATGCCCAGATACTAGATGTCTTGTAGTACTTCCTAATTGCAAGAGTACATCCTTGAGCTGTTGTACAGTCTGGAGGAGCAAATCACGAATGGACCGAAAGATAATGTCACACACAGAGCGTTCTATTGCTTAAGCTGTATCTAGCGCCATTCACTGTTTCACACCCTTCATCCTTCCAGGTAATTGGTCGGTATAATGCCAAGCATGAAAAGTCGGGGTATTGTCGGCATTAGGAGGAAACCAGGACCTACTGCACCAGCGTAGGGTCATCTGACAATGGGTCCAAGGATTTCATCCTGATACCTAATGGCAGTCAAGGTGTCTTTGTCTATTTGTAGGTCGCAAAGGCCCTCCAGTGATATGCAAGCCTCCCAGACCATCACTGACCCACCACCAACGCATCTTGCTGGCCTTGGTGTTACAGACAGCCTCCTCTCCATGATTTCTGCACATTTGCTCCCCTTTTTCATTCTTATGTTTCCATTTTGTGGTTTCATAAGCATCATGTAGCAAGTTTTTTCATTAGTTGGTACACACTTTGTTATCAAATGGAGTGCCACATAATGTGTGAGAAATGTCCTTGTCATTTGACTTTGAGTTTCATTGAGTTTCGCTGACATAGAGGTTCCTTCTGCTTCCTCGAGGATCCAGTGTCTTGAGTGGGTTTGAAACCAGCAGCAGGTTGTGAGGAGTCAACATGTTTTCCTTGTGTCTGTTTGGGATGTTTTCTTGGTATTTTGCTTTTCTCCCAACTTTGTTGTCACGAAACATTGTCTTCAGTCAGTGTCTGCTAGTAGTTCATAGCTGGATGGTGCTCAAGGTACCCCAAAACCCAGATAAAGTACAAAGTGAAGTCAAAGTCACCAATGTTTATTGCAAAAAAAAATGATAAATCAGTACTTGTGGGTAAGATAAAGGACAAAATTCACAAAAAAAACAGTAACAATCCAGCAGAACAAAATAGTTGCATCCAACAAACAGGACGAATTCAATAAATGACTGAAAACATTCATTCATAGTAATTATAGGCAAGGGCTCATAAAATGCACATAAGTTCAAAGGTGCCAAAAGAAATGAGTCGAATAACTGGTCCAATGGCTCTGTAGCAGCCAAAACCTATCTCTCCCCAAGTGCTGAAGCTCTCCCCAAAATCTAGGATACTAACTGGCTTAAAAAGTTTGGAAAAATACCTTTAAGACAACCTTGAGCATGGGGAAAAAATGAACTTTTGCAATACGCACAATAGCAACACCTATCCCCAACACTCCTCTCCTTACTAATAGAACTGAGGCCTTTTAAGCATTTCCTACCCAGTCACTTAAAGGCAATGAGTTCCTACCATGTAGATAGAGCAGGAGGAACACCCCCTTATCCTCACTTTATTCTTACGTATACACCATCTTACATACATCTCACACATCCCCTTGGATTACATCTAAACTCTTAAACAACAACAAGACATAAAATACTTGAACGAGTGGAGTAAAACTATTACCATCCCCATACTGGGATTGCTTTCCCCCTTTCCCATTTTGTTCCTCCTGACTGTTGCGAAATCAGCTGCTTGCCAGCTTTTAGCAGCATAAAGGGAGTACGTAGCCACGCGCGCATAAAACTGCCCATTAACTGACCAATAACACGGGTAGTCCACTTAAGAAGAGGACTCCACCAAGCCGGTACATGAAGGCATTATCTAAAATCAAAAATGTATTTACTGGAATAATGTGCTAACATTAAGTGTCTTATGGGGAATCTTCACTTCACGAATCTTTCAGCACTGCACCTGTCAACTCTTTACTGTACTTTATTTCGCTAAATAGCGGCTGCGGCTGGTTCTTCTGGCTCCCTGCACCGACAAAAGAGCCAGTGACGGTTCTGCTACTGTCACAAATGTTAGGTCATGTGGCGATTCTAAGCAGTGTTTCTGTGTCCGAGTGTGTGTGTTTGTGTGTGTTGGGTGTACTCCACAATGGACTGGCGCCCCATCCAAAGTTCATTTGTGCCTTGAGCTTAGTGGAAGAGAAATAAAAAAGATTGAATACAAATTAAAATCTCAGAAACACTGAAATATTCAGAAGCTTAAAAATGACTAATTTTGCTCATTAAATACAGGATAACATTGATACATGCCTGGAAAATTCTAGAGAATATCTAAACTGTTTACTAGTACGAGGGACATTCAAAACGTTTCTGAACTTCTGAAGTTTATTAATTAAGAATTTCAAAAACAAATTACATCACTTTTCTACATAGTTATCTTCCTTTGTGATGCAATTTTCCCAGTGTCATGCCAACTTTTTAATGCCCTCCCTTCCTCCAGTGAAATGTGTACCTGACGACATCATTCATAATTATGGTTTTCAACTGGAAACATTGGAGATACGTAGTGATGTACAATTTTTATTTCAGTTAGACCATATTTGGCAAAAAGTGAGGAAAAATGTCAGTCTGACTTCCATTCATTTGTTGAAAATATTATTGAAAGACCATGTTATCAAACCCATCTTAAGTTTTCTGGAGATGCACTCTTTTGAGAGCAACAGGGAGTTTGGATATACTATCTACCTACTGTACTACTGTATATGTCATTACTGAAATTAAAACATTTCATTTCCACAGCAGTGAGAAAAAGTTAGGAAAGGTGGTCAGATTTCTTTGAGCAAAATCTCGCATAAAGACTTGCATTCTTTGACAAAAGGTTGTATTTGAGGCACAGTTGCTAAAGCATGCAAATATATTTTCAAAATTATAAATCTCCAATGTCCAAATGTTAAATATATTTTGTATAGTGAGAATTGATTTGTCTGAGGATGGTGGAAATATACAGTATGATGGCCTTGCAAAGATGGCATTTATAATAACATTTCAATCTTCAAGTGTCTTTGTACTTGCACATTTTGTATTGAAAGAGTTTTTTATTAATAGTGTTGAGTGGTGAAATCCTAATATGCTGTGTTTGCTAGTGACCTTGTTTGCCGAATATTTTCCTTCAATATTTGCCATGCAGCTGGCTTAGACAAACATATTTTCTCCAATACCCCATGATGCTTTGCGGGGCCAGTGTGATATTAGAGAGCTGTTGCAGCCATGCATAGAGCTGAAATCATTACCGATCTGCTTCAGGCATTCGTGATGTTATAACCTGGTCAGTACTCCAGCCTATTATGATTTCTGCCTCCAAATTTGTAACACTGTATATACAGTATAATTAAATACAATCTAAAACAAGCCTTAAAGGAGCCCTCTACAATAAAGTAAATGCATGCAACCCTGTGAAATAATAACATAAGATTTATTAAGGTATTTCTGTCCTGCAGTGGGTTGGCACCCTGCCCAGGATTGGTTCCTGCCTTGTGCCCTGTGTTGGCGGGGATTGGCTCCAGCAGACCCCCATGACCCTGTGTTCGGATTCAGCGGGTTGGAAAATGGATGGATGGAGGGATGTCTTCTTTATGGAACAAAAGAGTGTAAAGCATCTGCATAGAGACTAAAAAACAAAAAAGATGTTCCTCTGCATCTGGTGCTGCAATTTTAAACAACGGAACAAACCAGTCCGACACTGCCACTTTGTCCAACACCTAATTTGTGCCAGAAGGGTGGAACTTTGTGAGTGCAATGATATATATATATATATATATATAAACTGCTCACAAAAATTAAAGGAACACTTTAAAGAAACACATTAGATACATCAGATCTCAATATGAAGTTGGATATCTATACAAATAACGACAGGGCAATGTCTTAGGAACAAAAGGATGCCAAGTCTTTTAATGGAAATAAAAGTTTTCTGCCTACAGAGGGCTCAATTGTGTAGACACCCTAAAATCAGAGTGAAATGAAGATGTGGCAGGCTAGTCCATTTTTCAAAAACTTAATTTCTGCTACTCAAATGCTTTTCAGTATCTTGTGTGGCCCCACGAGCTTGTATGCATGCTTGACAACGTCGGGGCATGCTCCTAATGAGACGACGGATGGTGTCTTGTGGCATTTCCTCCCAGATCTGTATGAGGGCATCCCTGAGCTGTTGTACAGTCTGAGGAGCAACCTAATGGACCGAAACATAATGTCACACAGATGTTCTATTGGGTTTAAGTCAGGGGATCGTGAAGGCCATTCAATTGTTTCAATTCCTTCATCCTCCAGGTACTGCCTGCATACTCTTGCCACATGAGGCGGGCATTGTCGTGCATTAGGAGGAAACCAGGACCTACTGCACCAGCGTAGGGTCTGACAATGGGTCCAAGGATTTCATCCTGATACCTAATGGCAGTCAAGGTGTCTTTGTCTAGCTTGTGGAAGTCTGTGCGTCCCTCCATGGATATGCCTCCCCAGACCATCACTGACCCACCACCAAACTGGTCTTGCCGAATTATGTTACAGACAGCATAACATTCTCCATGACTTCTGCAGACCCTTCAACGTCTGTCACATGTGCTCAGGGTGAACCTGCTCTCATCTGTGAAAAACACAGGGTGCCATTGGTGGACCTGACAATTCTGGTATTCTATGGTAAATGCCGATCGAGCTCCACTGCGCTGGGTTGTGAGCACAGGGCCCACTAGAGGACGTTGGGCCCTCAGACCACCCTCAAGAAGTCTGTTTCTGATTGTTTGGTCAGAGACATTCACACCAGTGGCCTGCTGGAGGTCATTTTGTAGAGCTCTGGAAATGCTCATCCTGTTTGTCCTTGTCCAAAGGAGCAGATACCAGTCCTGCTGATGGGTTAAGGACCTTCTATGGTCCTGTCCAGCTCTCCTAGACTAACTGCCTGTCTCCTGGAATCTCCTCCATGCCCTTGAGACAGTGCTGGGAGACACTGCAAACCTTCTGGCAATGACACACATTGATGTGCCATCCTGGAGAAGTTGGATTTCCTGTAGGGTCCAGGTTTCGCCTCATGCTACCAGTAGTTACACTGACCATAGCGAAATGCAAAACTAGTGAAAAAAACAGTCAGAAAAGATGAGGGAAAAATGTCAGTGTCTTCCACCTGTTAAACCATTCCTGTTTTGGGTGTCATCTCATTGTTGCCCTTTTGGAGCAACTATTGTTAATTTCATTAACAGCAAAGCAGCTGAAACTGATTAACAACCCCCTCTGCTACTTAACTGACCAGATTAATATCCCATAAGTTTCATTGACTTGATGCTATAGTCTGATTAAAAAGTGTTCCTTTATTTTTTTTGAGCAGTATATATATATATGTATATATACTGTATATGTATTATTTATTGCAAGTTTATGACCATTTGCGAAGCACACAAAATACCTCAGGTGTTTGGTGCAATTGACGGCTCACATATTCGTAGATCTCACATATTCATAGATCTAGATTCTTAGATCACAATTTTTGCCACAATAATTTGTTCAGAATAGTTGGCAGTTGGGTGGCGCGGTGGTAGCGCTGCTGCCTCACAGTTAGGAGACCTGGGTTCGCTTCCCGGGTCCTCCCTGCGTGGAGTTTGCATGTTCTCCCTGTGTTTGCATGGGTTTCCTCCAGATGCTCCGGCTTCCTCCCACAGTCCAAAAACATGCAGGTTAGGTGGATTGGTGATTCTAAATTGGCCCTTGTGTGTCCTGCGGTGGGTTCGCACCCTGCCTGGGATTGGTTCCTGCCCTGTGTTGGCTGGAATTGGCTCCAGCAGACCCCCGTGACCCTGTGTTCGGATTCAGTGGGTTGGAAAATGGATGGATGGATGGATAGTTGGCAGTTGCTTCCTTAGCCCTCATGGACACTTAAATCACCATTTCACTATTATAATCCACTCAAAACTAGTTCATTCTCTCCTTCCACATTGACTTCAATTGATTTTGTGACGTTTGGCAAAGTTCCCTAACATTTCTGTGATTTTGTCAGAGTCATGAATGGCCTTTTCCATTCTTATTATGTGTTTTTAAGCTTTCTGAAAACAATGGTAGTAAAGGTTTTTGATTAAAAATGTATTTAATTTTGCTAAAGTATACTGTTATTTTGACACCATTTAGTTTTTCACTGTGTCTGCCATTTTGTTTATGGTTGTCATAGTGTAATTAAGATAGTGACCCCACAGTATGAGACCTCTGATGTCATCACTGTGACGAGATAAAAGTCTCCACTAGGCCTTTCCTGGCCAGCAGTGGCTGATTTACTCTTTAAAACTTCTTGGTAATAGACTTTTGATTTCAGCTTAGGGTTTTGTTTCTGATTTTGACACCTATGTTTTTTTCTGGTTTTGATCTGTGTGTGTATTTTTGATAACATTCATTTCTTGGTCCCTTTTCTTCCAGTTTCTTTGTAACAGGGAAGTTTGCGATTAAAGAAGAAGGTAGGGTTGCTGAGATATATACTACACCTCAGATGACCTGCAAGGATTTTCGCCCTTATTTTTGAGAACTGTTTTTCTATCTGTCTTTTGCTTTTGACAGAACAAATCAAGGATAGTATTGAACCAGTTCTACAAAGTTGGCAGTATTTAATGTTAAGTGCAGCACACAGCAAAGGATTTATGGATATAAATTAGAGCAGGATGTCTCCTCTATGCTTTACGAGGTAGGTAAAAGTTCATTATATTTGCAAGCAATAGTAAAACTAAAAGTTAGGGAGCATCATGGTCCCCTTTACTTTCTGAAGGAATATTGTAATTTGTGGCCACTGTGTGTTTTAAATGAAATAAGATACAATTGTACCCATTTACAAAGTTCATATATGTTGGACTAAATTTGAAAAGATTATAATACTTGGGAGGTTGTTAATTTTAATAATATTATTTTTCCCAGCTAATGTGAAATGAAGACAGGAACGAGTTAAATTTGAATATATCTTTAAATCATCTTATTTTTCCTAGATACTGTATGTGAAATGCTTTGAAACAAATAAAGAAAACTGATCAAATTTATGCTGATGTACAAGACTATCCAATTTCGCTGGCTCAGACCTTGCCTGTCATTTTCATTAAATGTTTGTCTGGTATTTAAATTGAATAATCTCTGCCACTCTGTTCAATTTTAGCATTTTTATTTATAGATTGGTTTTGTAGTCACAACACAAATTTTCCGATGTCCTGTAATAAAAACCCACTTCAGCTTATTTTTATTTCAAAAGCATACTAATATCTTAATCAATTATATAGTATGTTTTTTGTAATATTTAAATGTTATGCATAGTTTCAATTTATACCCCGTGTTCTCTTCCAGAACACCGCAATTTGTACAGGTATAATCCCATTGTAACAAAATTCATGGAACCATAAACATATTTTGTTAAAATGGAAATTTCGTTATAACGAATATGGGAAAAATACATATACTATTGTATCCGGAGTTGCCATCAATTCACCACCTTTAACAGCAGCAGCACATGGACGGCTCTATAGCTGCTCTGCTGCGTCTGGTAAACAGTAAAGCTAAGGCAAAGCAATTGGTTGTCCTCTGCAGGACCAGACTTACTGTGTAATGTGCTTGTTGCATGATGTTTGGAACAGTTAACAATGGGCTTTCACCTGCTCTTCCTCCCACTCTCCTGGTCAGCCACTGTGGTGACCCGAGCCGCAGGTCTCTTCTAATCTGAAGGTGGGAGCTAAAGCAGGGCAATTGCCCCCCGGTGTTGCGGCTCTTATCTCATGTGCTTGGGTGCTGAAGTAAGGTTGGGTTTATACTTAACACTACGCAATGCATGCTCCTGCGGACGCTGCTGCTATGCAAGTGGTCTACTGTTTATACTTGTGTGAATACTTTACGTAAATCTGGAGGATTCCACCAGGTGGCAGTGCGAGATATCATCACATTGAGAAAACAACATTCAGCTTCACTGTGTTGTGAATTGCCCAAAACATCCATTAAATTCCCAGGACACCTTGCCACAATATCTCTAAAAAGGATGGATGTTTAATGATTACATTCATCAATACAGCAAGCACTGGGCATCAGTCTGAAACAATCCCTAGATTTGGCATCAGCTCATCGTAAGATGAAAACAAGCACACACATGCACTATTTTTTCATTTTAACATCACCAAATCCATGTCCTTGGAAATCCACCAGCTAAACATGCAAACTGCAGGCAGGGAACACCAGAGACGTGACTCCCTGCGAGGCAGCTGTGCTAGTGTTCCACCACCATGTCACCCCCACGTGTAATTATTAACATTATTAATTATTTAAATAAAGTTAACCATTTATCTGTAAAATGTAACATACATGCTTTAATACATTTCATTATGAAAGTGATATCAAGTATAAATCTAAAGATTCAAAATGTGCAGAGAGATGGAATACCATAAATTTTATTTGTTCTGTGTAGCAATCACTGTCTGCCACTGGGCATGGGCATGTAGCGATTAACAGCTGGCTATGAGATTAAGGTTGAAATTTACACTTTAATCATGAAATAGACCTTTTTTTTTCTTCACTCTGTCCTTAATTTTTTTTTCTCTCTGGCTCAAATATATTCTGATGCTATTGTGAAGATGCAAATAAAACAAAAAAAAATGGAAAAAAAAAGAAAATGGAATGTGAGACCTTTAAAATGTTCCACGTCATTATGATAGAGAATATGTGACGTTTGAATTGCCTATGTGAGAAATATATGAAGAAAAGCACCACAAATACATTTGTATGTCAGTATTTAAGTTCGACGATTTTCTTCACCACATCAAACCATTCATCAAACATCGAAGCACGTACATTGATCCTGTCACATTCCAACTTAAACACACTGTGCCCACCTGAGTTTTTGCTGGTACTGCAACTCACGCATGCATCACATTAATTTCTGAGAATGTGAACAGAGAACACGTCATGAACACTGGGTACGCGTGGCAGCCATGATGAGTCTGCGTACATGTCCTGAGCGTGAAGTATAAACTGGCCCTAAGAGCTCCTATTTTGAACGAAGTCTTGAGACTCTACCTGCCTTCTCTACACAGTAATAAAGTACCTGTATTTTCCTTGGAAATCTCGACTCACTTTCCTTTTTCTCCTGATCCAAGCTTGACTATAGCTGTAAAAAAAAACACTGTTTCTTAAACCGTAAAAAATATTTTATTTGAAAATGAGACATAACATGTAACTTTTTGTTTTTCTAGAAATACAGATATGAATACAGAATGAAAATGAGACACTAGATATTACATTTTTTAAGCATAAACTAACATTATTCCTCACTTTTTTTGTTCATCACAAAGAAAATTTTGAGTAGCGTTATGAAACTCCAACAAAGTATCCAGACCACACAACTAACCAACGCAAATTCTAGGTGGAGTACTGACTCGGCTATGTTTATGATGTCACATCTACCCTCTTGCCAAGACTGCCCGAGACCAGAAATTTTATAATAGATTGTCAGTTTCTTCTGGTGTAACAAGAAAAAAACAGCCTGTTGTAGGGTTCACAAGACTCAACGAAAGTGTAGACATGGCAATAAGTATTTTTTGCATCGCATTATTATCTTCAGTGGCCATTTTTGGTCAAAAAAATGTTCATTATGTTGAAATTTACGCTTTGTTATAATGAAATCAATTAAATATTATGTTATATGAACATTTGTCCAGGCCAATAAAAGGTATCTGTTATTCTGAAAATTTTGTTACTTCAGCATTCACTGTAACAGGATTTGATCTGTAGCTCACTCAATTGAGGGACCAGGGGGCTGTTCCACGAAGCGAGCTTATAAAATCGAGGATTATTTGTAATAGCCTCGCTTGAGTTAGCCTAACAGTTCACTTCAGGCTAATTGAGTTCCACGAACAAAATTCAGGTGTATTTAATCTCCGCTAATTCAAGCCAAGCTTGATAAGCGAGGCTCGTCTTGGCGTCCAGCGATATAAAAGGCAGCCTTGTTAATCGATGCTGGATAAGTAAGAATGGAAACTAAGGAAAGAGCTGCGTTTTTTTCGCAGGTGGAGCAAGAATTATTATTACAAGCCTATGAGGACTACAAAGCTATAATAACTAGAAAGGGGAACACGAGCTGTATTATCAAAGCTCGTGAGGCTGCATGGCAGAAAATAGCTGACAAGTTAAATGCGTAAGAACATGATTTTAGTAACTTTTGTGTTAAGGATGTCAAACTATTTAACAACTAAATGAGAACAGTTTCAAGCCTTCAAAATGTGTAGACATTAAAATTTCCTTTTACATATACATTTTGTTACCAGTTGTAAGGTACTTTAAGGTTATTTTAACACATTGATAAACAGGACAGCATGTTAATTATATGGGTTCATCTTGGATAAAAAGTGATATATAATTGTAATTATTAATATAATTATTAATAATGCTTGGTTTCAGGAGCAACATGAGTGGAACGAAAAGGTCCTGGCAGCAAGTGAAGAATGCGTCATTATTGGCATACGCTCCTGCTGCAGTATTGCCACATTATGCAAAACTGCACAGGCTACTATCAATGTCACACGCTCTGTCTGGTGTAACTCTGAGATGCCGCAGGCAGTTAAACCTGGATTTTAACTGTCCAAATGTCATTTCAATGCGTGCCCTTGTCTTACAATGGGCATGGTTGAAATGTCTTTCTGCTTGTGTTGCAGGATCTGTATATGGTGTGAGAAGAAACGGTAGACATGGGTATCCTCTGTCACCAAGCCGCACACCAGGAAAAATTCCTATAATGGAAAGTAGACACATTAGACTGTAGTATAATAAACTATAGTATATTTGTGAATTTTAGTTGACTTGCCTTGTCTGAGGCTTTGAGCCAGTGAAGACTCGCGAAAAATTCTGGCATCATGTACTGATCCTGGCCATTTTGCCACAATGTTTGAAATTAGATGTTCAGCAGTGCATACCATCTGAAACATTTTAGGAAATGGTAATGACATACATTGCTAATGTTGGACGACTACACTTTCACCTCTTGTATATAAATGTGAGATATTATCAGTACTTACCTGTACATTAATACTGTGATATGATTTGCGGTTTATGTAATCAGGCTCTGTTGGACCTGCTGGAGCCTTTATCCTCACGTGTGTACAGTCAATGGCTCCAATGACGTTAGGAAAGCCTGACAAATTAAATTCAGTTACTTATCAGGTAATGATTTATGTGCTGTAAATGAGTAGATGTTTAAAGATTAAGCACCATTAATTCCAAAGAAAGTTTCCTTAATGGCAAGAATTCCTCGGTGGCCAGGGAAGGTAATGAATATATTTAAAAAGGAATTTAATGCAACGCAACCTTCCTGATTTCACGGCACACTGTAGCTTTGCTTAAATGTTCAGCATCCCCACACTGTACAGAAATGAACCACTGGCAAAATAGCATAAGCGATACACAAAGACTGTGCAACCGTAAGGGCTTTAGAGCGACGTGTGTTTTTAGAAATGTAAGGTTCCAATAACTGACACAAATATGCAATACTGTGTCTACTAAATCTATAGCGCTCGTATAAATAATCATCTGCAAAATGCAACGGATCTATCCTGGGCCGAAGTAATTGTGGAACCTGTTGCCTTAAAGCTCTTACCCTCATCAACTGGATTATGAATAAATGGGCACGCCATGGTTATTCATGTAAAAGCCTTCAATGCACTCCTTGTCATTTTATACTTTCTAAGTAATTAGAATCGCCTGCATGTAATCTGTAATAATTTTATATTGGAGGGTCGATGTGTGCGAAAGAGGGAGTGAACAGCAGCAGAATAATCCCAGCCCCGCAGAATGTCGTGCTGTGACATCACATGGCTTGTCCAATCATATTCATCAAGCTAAGCTAAGATTCACAACTAACTTGCCACGGAGCAGGCTTGTCCAAGAGCATATGTTGGCATAGTAATTAAGCGGAGCTTCAGGTTAGCCTTGTTCGTGGAACCGAATTTTGAGAGATTAAACCGGGATTATCGAAATAAACCTGGATTTTGAGGTTAGCTCGCTTCGTGGAACAGCCCTCAGGAAGAGCAATGCAGCTTTAATCCAAAACACTCCCACTGCCAAAGTTGGCTACTGAGGTAAAGGCCATTTTGGTGATTGCAAATCTTAGGTTTTTGCCCAATTAAGTCTTTTTATGAGATCAAAAGCACAAATTATAACAGTCCAGAAAACATTCTAACACAAATCTGCAGAACGATTATTTTTATAGATTGTACTATTTATGCTTGAACGCATTCAGTGTTGTTACATTTGTGTGTTTCTGTTACTACCGTTAATATGTGGTGGCTACTATAACACTGCAGTTCCCCTGGTGGTTAATAAAGTATCTATTCACGGACAATGGAAAGCATCATCAGTGAGGGACTGCTCTAGGAATCCTTACAAATCACAAATTTAAACTGGCATCAACCTCTACAAAAAAGAATTGATTAATCATTTTATGAACTTGAATAAATGTCCACTGGCAAGAAACAGTAAAGGTTATTGTTTTTACTTACTCATGTTGCGAGCAGGAGTCAGGAACATGGCAAAAAGGGGTATGTGGCCTCTAAAATTACCAAAAACGCAGGACAGGACCTTCACTAGCCAGCCCAGAAACAAGCTTACCCCAAACCCAGCCAGTCCCCAACTACTAGCTGATTCTTCGGTCTAAGCTATGTTCAAAATGGGGGACTGGGTTTTAAAGTTCAAAAAAGAAGGTTATTTGAAGATTACATAATTAAATAAGTAAAAGAACAATTAACACATAAAAGACCAAAAATGGTGTTTCCCAATAGGCAATTCAAAGCAGAGATGTTCTGAAAAACAAAACAAATTGAGAATACAGAAAACAGAAGAAAATAAATCACAAAATCAGAGAATCCAAAGAAGCAAATTCTAGTCAAACGCAATTAACCACTACTGGGTTTCTCCTGCTCACAGCCCTTTATACCTGGAGGGAGGATTCAGTAGCATTGACGTTAGGGTGGCCCTGCCTCCTGGGGCTCCAGCCACTAAGTACAGGGAACATAAGAACGTTCAAAGAGGTAATATATAAATATTCATTCAAAAACAAAATAGACTATAATAAAACAAAAAATACTCATAAATCCTTGCTATCATTTAACAATTTAAAAATGCCATCCTCAAATGTTCTCCTTCTCTCAACCATATTCTCAACAAAACAACTCAGCATAGACTATTAAAAAAAAGTACTGGAAACTGGCTTGTAGTACTTCATAGTGCTTCCTGTAGGCTTAGTTTTATTGCATAATTTAGGCAAATAATTAAGACCAAGATGGGGATTTCCACATACATGTGTGGATCGAAGAAAGGTATGAGAAATATTGGAGTGTTCGAATGTTAAAGATAGCATTTTAGGCCACCAGTTACCAGTAATGATGTATGCATATGCAAAAATGTTTATTATGACACATTATTCCCAATAACCATCATTAAAATTATGTCTGATTTGTCCCCCAGAAGACCTTCTCTTTGTCCATACCAGACAGGATAGCCTCTTGTATCGTTGAGTCTTGGCCGCCCAATACCCAGTTGGTAGTTCATGGTTTTTCCCTCTTCAGTCCACTGTCTTTAGTTGCCCACCACAGCTCACCATGAACACTGTATTAGCGTTGCTGTTTCAGAAAAACTCTGACCTGGTCATCTACCATAACGTTTTGAGCCTTATTAAAGTCACTCAGGTCTTTACACCTGCCAATATCTTCTGCATTCAATACTTCACCTATGAGTATCTAATGTCTGCTTACCGTCTAATATGTCCCTGACCTTGACACATACCATTTTTATAAGATAGTCAACAGTGCTCATAATGGTATGGAATGTATATAAGAGAGAGGGAGAAAGAGAGGAATTTATTCTAGTTTTGTGATTCATGTCTAAGTTTATGCTTCTAATGCTCTGGAGTTCATTTTAAATTAGTCTAATTAATTTCTTGTTTTTCAAAATATAATTTAAAGACTTCATCCCTGGTAATAAAAGATGTTGTATTTATTAAATTAAGATTATTCCATTTGCCTATAAAGATGAATTAAAATTCTTTAGCACAAATTAAACATTGAACAGAATTATTTTATTCATATGCGGGGCTTTAGGGCTAATACAGTGTTAAAGACTTAGTCATATTACTAAGAGACATAATCTGTTGTTTTCCACTTGGCAGCTAAGCAGTTTTAATTGTCACATAAGCAATCATTATATGACTATTATGACAGAGAGGTTTTTGATTATTGTTTCTCTCTTTCTCCTCAAACCCCTTGCTCTGTTTTCACCAATGTTTTTTTTTTTATAATATTATGTTGACCTCTGTGATTTATTTACAATCTTTGAGAATAAACATAATCTCATGATCTAACACACTACACATTTAATACCCTTGATAGAATGTATTATACATTAGCTATTATAAGCAAGTGTGAAGAATATATCCCTTTCTTTCTCTTTAGATTCTTGTTTATCTTGGTTTACAAGGTCATTATTGTATGGCTTTTTTGACTAGTTTGATTAAACCCAGTATACATACACAGAAAGGCTTGCCTGGCATGGAAGTATTGAACAAATGAGCAAAGTCTAAGCTAATGTGATAATCATTGCTAACAAATTACATTAAGTGTTAGTTAGACAAATCCTTATCTTCTTTTCTGCCTGAAAGCCAAGCAAGCGCCATTTTTAAAATGATGACAGATTTAACAGTAGTGGTTTCTCATGGCGGTATGACCATATATAATAGTGCATATAATTACACTGATATCTTTCCAAAAAAATGATGTATGATACCTTAATTACTGAAAGAGAGTATTCACTGAATATAGATGGCAACTAGGAACACAGACATCCTAGCAGTTATCTTTGATGCTGAATTTTTCAGAGAAAATATAGTGTCTGTAATGTTTTAACATCTTTTGGGCTTTTCATATTTACAATAGTTGTGTTACACTATATAACCAGCAGGCATTTAATTTAGTTTGTTTGACATTAGACACTCACTCTCCCTTAATAGAAACACTGTAAAGTTAAAATCACTTTAAATAAATTGTAACTGTAATGGCACAGTGAGTAACTTATTTTCTTATGGCTCTTGGGCCCAGTTTAATTTTCTTGGTTTAGTTCTTCTTTAGTTGGTATATTCTTCATATCTTGTTGGTTTCTTCTTAGTATTCCTTTTTCTCTAGCATTCCAGACTGTAAAGAGGTTGGTAGAAGGGTGTTGAGTGACTAAAAGTTCCAATGCCTTTTTCAAAAATCATAGCCATGACTCTATAAGGATAAGTCTGTATCAGTTTTGCATTCCTGGGCCCTACAATTGTTTATGCCAATGTTTCCTAATTTTTTTCTCACAACCCAGCCTTGCCTCTCTTACTGTCTTTAAGACTCAGTCCATAATAACCATCAAATCAATGTTGATTTATCAAATCAACGTCAATTGCTCAAGCTGCCCGCAGAGATCCATCACAGGACAGTTCAGAAACCACACCTGACTTTATCAATTTCATTACAACGGTGAGTCATGACGCTGCATGTCCCAAAATGCGTCAACACTTAAACCATAGTTTAGGAAACTGTGGTTTAGGCTAAAGTGAATAATGAAGCAAAGGATTATTCATTATAGATTAAATAAACTATTATTTCAAAAGATGAGTGATTAGACAAATGCCACAACATACAAAAACATAAAGAAAATGCAAACAAAAGAACTGATACAAAATAAAAGTCCAATATCATGCAATTATCCCAGCAGAAATAACTACACTATACGAGGGGTACCCAAAAATAACTGGAATTGAAAAAAAAATTATTTTAGTCTCCTTCAAAGTACTCTCCTTATGAATGAATGCACTTGTCCCAATGGTTTTCCCACTGGTGGAAACATTTTTGGAATTGTTAAAGAGGAATGTTGTCCAGTGCCTGCAGCGATTTTTCTTTGACTTCCTCCAAGGTACAAAAACGCTTGGAGCAAGATCAAGTTATATTTCCCCTCGAATGAAACACGAAAACCACTTGTAGACCACTTGTAGAGGACTTAAAGCGTCTCTTTAACAGCAGTTTTAATCATCACTCCAGTTACAGATTCCAGTTATTTTTGGGTACCCCCTCGCATTTAAAAACATCTAATGGTATTATAATTGTCAATAAATAAATTAGACTGATCTTGAATAAATATCTGTACGATCATATTGAAGATGTTTTTGCAGAAGAACATTTAGAAACTAATAGCAGTAATTATATCAGTGCTGTTAGGATATTTCAAGGGGTACTTTCCTATTCATCAAGGCATTCAGAGTACTTCAAGTAAACCATGAACAGACATAATAATAATACAATAAAAAGAATAAGAGTTATCAACCAGTTTTTAGGAGAAACATCATTTTATTTTCCAACATCATCCTAGTGAATCTCAGTGAATGTTAGAATATCAATTAAGCTTTTCTTTACCATTCCTAAAACATTTTGCTCACTTGATGATTATGATTAACATGGTGCATCCCATCCAACATATCTCTTCAGACTGGGGAACAGGTAATAGATTTGTGTGTGATACGGGTGTGACGTGTGTTCAAATGTACATAGTCACAGAAGAGTCTCTACCACCTGTGCAGTAAGAGTGAGAGCACTGTTGTAAAGCAGATGGTTAATAGCTAACCTCACCAATATCCATGACTGCCTGCTGTAAATTCCAAAACAAATCAGTTCAATAATAACCAGTTATGTGCGCCTTTTAAGGCAGATCAATATGGACTACCTCAACATCATAAAAAACTTTGCACATTATGTTGCTGGGCTTAGCTTGGACCTTGTATTTCTTTGTTGTTACAGGTTCACCACATCTTTCATTGTTTGGATTATTGTTTGCATTCTGGATCACAGCGATGTATCCAAGTTTTGTCTCCAGTTATGAAATGCTTCTTAAATGTATTACATAGAAACTGCCATGATTTATGAATGCTCTTAATTTATTATTGATTTCCTAAAGTCTTTGGAGACATTATTTATACTGCTTTGAGGGTTTATATCTATTTGAAAAAAAAATTGTTATATAAAGATACCATTTTCTGACTTTAACAGTTCCCGTTGTTATGCCTGTTTTCCTGTGAGCATCAAGAACAGAGCAATCTCTAATATTATAATGTGCAATGGTATTTGTATTGCCATGTACAAACCCACTTTATCTGAAATTGGAGAAAATAAACCCTTTTACACATTATTACTTTTGTTTCTGTACTTCCTGGCTTTTATTCTTCATCTTTGTGTTTTTTTTAACTTTTGGTTAGTGATTAGTATTGACAAAAAAAAATTGGTTGAGTCTTTTTGGTATTTAAAAATGGCTTGTTATTTTTACTACATCTCTCCCCTTTCTCCTTTTCATAAAAAATCTCTTTTCATCTTGCTCAGATAGAAAAGAGACTCTTCAAAGGCCATTGGTTGTAGTGATGATTAATTTCAAGATTCAACATCCTGGGCACCCAATATGTGGAGATACTTATGTTTAATTGTTCATAAAGAACAGATTCAACTTACCCATAATCCATACAGTGTCTGTTGTTTCACACACCACCATTTTTTTGATTATCATTATGATTCATTCCGCATTAGGAACCAATTTTTTTGTCATTGATGTCAAAGGTGTGACAGACCTTAAGCCATCTTTGGCAGGCATCCTACCACAATGGAATTCTGCAACCCATCTTTGACTATAAATGAAGAAAGGGCCTGGTCCTGCTCTACATGTTGACTTGGTGAGAATGAATCTTGAAAGGCATACTGTTCTCTAGTACTAGAAATTTAATGATTTCATAATTCTGTTTTCAGCATCCATGCTGACTTTGTTCTGAAGCAAGAAACCTCTTTTGTAAATTGCAACTGCTAGAAACCTATAAATCACATAGTTTAATACTAACAAGCTAATATTTGGCTACTTTCAAAATCAGCATTGTAGAACACTCCCTTCAGGATCAGGCACAACTTTTTAATTACTCTTTATATTGTGAGAAACAAAGTAGAAACAACATAAAAGGTTGGGACATTCAAAAGCAAATCCCCAAAAGATTGAAAGAAAATGAAATGCATTGTAGAAATAGCGTTAGGAAAAAACATCTTTCCAGACTTGAGTCTAAATGTTGACTGCTCAAGATGGCAGATCTTTCAGCTTTAGGCACTTCCACCAGAAGAGGCGGGTCCAGGTAGCAGAGATAAGAAGTGACATCATTGGTGTTAAATCCATCAATCTTCCAGTCTGCAGAGGAGGAAATGAAAAGGCGTCAGTGCACAGCACCAACCCATGGAGAAGTGGGGAATTATCATCACCAGAGCCCTTAATGTGACACGTATGCACATGTACGTGGCAAAATAGACAAAAAGAAAATAACAGAGTCAAAGCTGAGTGCTGTTTTACCAAAGGATGAGCATAAGAAAAGTAAATATATACAAACTATAAGTTCACTTAAGAGTGTCCTTAACAAATGGAACACAACTAAATGAAATAATTAAAACATTTGAATGTAATGATCTAATATTAAGAAAAAATGTATGCAAAAACGATAACAAGACAAACAGATGTTTTAACACTGAGGTATTATACAAGAAGCAGTGCTACACATCCTACACTTGACATACGCTCACAGAGTACTTTTAACGAACAGATTACTCAAACAAAATTTGTCAAAAAAACTCTACTGGGGCCTCTTAAGTAACTACAGCAATATCCGTCACTGTGCTGTCATAAGAGTTCCAATTTTTTGTATTTTTTGAGACAGGTTGTTGTTGTTTGTTATAATATTTCTTGAGCTAATGTACTTTGGCATGGATTTTCTGTTTTTTAAATAATCAATCAAAGTTCTGAATGATTGAAACTCCTTTATTTGGATGAAGGTGCTAGGGAGCTGAGTTGAGTTACCTTAAGCAGGTTACAGGGTGAACAGAGACAGCTTTGAATGCATGAGTATTTAGAATTCTCGGACATGAAGACACAAGTTCATTTTACTCATTGGAGTGGATACAAGCGTTACTTTTATTTATCTAGAATGCATCTCAGCAAAGAAATTAGCTATTTTGTTGGGCCAGGAAATGAATGGCTAAGTTCTACTATACTGCTGTGAAGAATATCTACAATTAAATTCTTGAGAGTGGCAGTTTGCGAGCTTGCCAACAGATAATCCAATATCTAATTGATTCAACTGTGGAGAGTGAAGCAGCAGCTCAATGAGTAGCCTTCCAGGGAGATTAGGCTTAATGGTTCTGGGAGTACTGAAGGCACTTGAGGAGTAAAAAAGCATGGCATTTGAAGCAGAAGACTTGGCAACTTATTACAAATATCTGCGTGCGGTATTGGAGCAACTTAGCTATTAGCTAACCAAACAAGCCGGATGGACAGAATGTTCTCATTTATTTTATGCCTTATGTTCTCACAGAGCGCCATCTTTATAAGGGTCCATGAATAATGCATTCTAATGTCTGTCTCTGTTGTTTATTGAAACACTGTGATGTCTGTGAGCACCCAGTATTACTAGTGTTGTGTATGGATGCCTGCTGTCTGTCTACAGCAATATAACCTCTACTCTATGACTATTTTGTTACTTAAATAGCAGTCATGTCAGGAATTCTTACTTTGTCCTGGCTTAAGGCAAAATGCACATTCCTCAATGACCTCAATGTGTGCCTTATAAAAGTGAAACATACTACCAGGCCTTTTTTGGCCTGCTAGATAGAATAACAACCACAAACTAAATACAATGAAAGGCCACAAACTAGCAATAAGTAAAACAAATCACTGTGTTCACATTCTTGGAGCACATTTTCTGTGTGGCGTGGGGATGTGTGGGACTGGCTTGTTCCATTGTCGAGGCTACCGGCACAGCTGGAATGTCTTTTTTTCTTTCCATCTGTGAGATACTTTGCAGTTTTTTGTTCCATAGAGGAGACAGAACCTCTTTGTAAACAATAATACATTTTTCATTATCATTTTTATTTCGCAGTGTTATGTGTGTTTTCTTTCTTGGGAAGAGGGAGGGCTCCTTTAAGGTATGTGTTGGATCATAGCTGGAGTACATGGCTAATTATGCATGCAAACTAGCCATGCAGGGCTGTGCTGCCAAACAAAATCAATAAATAATAACACAAAGGAAAACCAGCACGTGAAATATCGCTTAGTTGGCATGTGGCTCGCTGAAGGTCAGAAAAGTTGATGATTCCTTTACAATTCCAAGATTTATTTTTTAGAAATAAATGGCTTCCATGACATCACACATGTGCAAACATGATAACATCACAGTGGAGATACTTATAAATATTGAAATAAAAATCAAATATTTCTAACTAGAGACATAGCAAGAAAAAGTATTTCAAAAACATACACATACACTCATTGAACAAATTATTACGAAAACTCTACTAATACTGGGTAAGGCCTCCTTTTGGTCAGTTCTTCATAGCATGGATTCCACAAGATGCTGGAAACATTCCTTTGAGAATCTTGATGTGACAGAAAGTTGACATAATTACATTGTGCCTTTTCTGCAGATTTGTCAGCTGGACATTTATGCTTATGAATCTCCTGTTCTACAATATCCTAAAGATGTTGTCACACACGCGTGTGATTGGTAGGCAGCTAAAGGGCCTGAATAATAGTAGTACCACACCAGACCAGGGGTTGGCAAGCTGCAGTGACTTTCTATCTCAATCCTCTGCAAACCATCCACGGGAAATCCTGCTAGGTCCCAGCGCCATTGAAGATGTCACTTCCGATACCAGCTGTATTGATGGCATGACTTCCAGAACCGGTGCCATTAATGACTTCACTTCCGGTTCCTGTGCTATGGATGACATCACTTCTGGTTCTGACAACATCACTTCTGGTTCCTGCCCTGATGGTGTCATTTACTCTCCCGGACTTTAAAGTTGCCATATTCTCATACTTAAATCAGTTCTGTTTTGGACTCAACCCTTTAAACATCTCAAACCAAATTACCCATTTGCAGGCAGGGCACAATATACGGTGGCTGCCCCAAACCTTTTTCAATGTCTTTGGACTGTTTTTTGACAATGTTCTATTTGATTCAGATCCTGTAACTGATGAAGGCCACTGAAGAACACTGAACTCATTGTCATGTTCATTAAACCAGTTTGAGATGACTTTTGCTGTGTGAATGGTGCATTATCATGCTCAAAATAGCCATTAGAAGATGGAAAAATTTTTGCCATAAAGAAATGCACATGATTAACAGCAATAATCAAATAGGCTGTGGTACTGATGCAATAACTGGTTGGTATTAACAAGTCTGCCAAGAAAACATTCCCTGCATCATTACACCACCTGACACAGGGCAGGTCGGTGTGTGGAACATGCTGTTAGTGCCAAATTCTGACCCTACCATCTGTGTGCCTCAGCAGCTTTGGCTACAGCAAATTCAGCCACTATGTACTCCAGGTCCAAAGACCTTCAAACACTGCATGCTATTGAAGGCTGAAAGCAACTCCTGACATGTGGCAGATATCAGGTAAGATTTAAACAGCTTTAAAGATGTAGACTTATCTCACCCAAGGAAACAATGAAAAGAATAGTCAGGACTGCTGAGACTACATTTTGACATCTTAGACTCCCGTCTCACTGATCCTGTGACTAAGTTGATGCTACTGATTTTGGCTACAGTGGGGTCTGAGAGACTGAAGCTGAATCAGAAATAGCCAAATTGTCTAAAAAACAGGTTAATTCAATATTTGCTTCCAGAGATTTAAATGCTCTTTATGATTTATGAAATTGGCTCTGATTACATTTAAGATTACTAAAAACATAACGTTCATCACAAACACTGACACTCTTGCAATGGAGATAGTGGGTAGCTTTCAATCTTTGTCATTGTAGTGTGTAGATGTTATGCTTGAAGGGGAATTCATGTATATCTGTCTTTGCAAAGAATGCCCTCTGGGCCCCCGTCTTAGATCATGGTCACAGGTAAATGCCTGCCTTGCCTGTCCTGTCACTGCACCTCTGTGTAGATGGTGTAATAGCACACTCGATGGACTTTTCATACCAGTTGATGACTTTGGGTTATGACCTCCACTTCCTTTCATGCTAAATTCTATTGCCTGCCTTGGTAAAATGTTTTTATTTCTAAAAAAAACTTCCAATTTTGGGGTTTTCATGAGTATAATATTGACTACTGTTTATGTTCTTTAACTGCTGAAGTTCTAATATTAAGGTAAATTATTATTTTTTTTGTTTTATTTGCCCAACTAGATTAAGACATTGAGATCAAATTACAAACTCACTTCCTGCTGTTGTTTAAGTTATTGTAATGGCTGCAAAATTGTGGTGCTATTTTAGTGGGAACAAGTACAGGGGGATAAAAGCCATAAAATTACAGCAAATACCACAAAAGAAAAGGTTTACTTAGGCATGAACGATATAAATCAATATAAAGATAACACGTTTCCAGGCTTAGTCATTCAGAAATAATCTCCCTACTGAATAAGTGTTGCAGTTAATCTGCCTTTGTGTTTTTCTTTTGCTGGCTGTTCTGCTTTAATAAAAATAATTTCAATGTTTCTACACGTTGAGAAATGATGACTTTATGCTGCGTTTGAGTCCATACACCCACATAATAATATTTAGCACAAATCATATAAGTTAGTGCACTGTTTCAAGGTAAAAAAAAAACCTAAAAATTTAATTCTTAGATGGCCTCCTGAATTTTTTGATTGATACTTCAATGCATTATTCAGGTTTTAGTGAATATAAACCTGCTTTCATGCTGAAAATCTGAAAGTGAGCTTTTCAGCATAGCATAGGTTAATTAATATTGTAGTTGGGTGAATGATGAGGCAAGACAAATCCAAAACAATTAGGGCGCCAACCGGGCAAAGCCTTATTTAATTCAAACAAAAAAATAAAACTTCAAATGAAACAATGAGCTCAATGGTACTATATTGACAAGCCTGTGGTCCTGTAAATCAGTCACTTGGCATGCACAAAGACATCATCTCCAGTGAGTACAGGTCTAAATAAGATGCTACCTTAAGAGAGCATCTTCCTTTAAAACTGAATGGACAGGAAGGGACAGGGCATTTTTGGTTCCGTTGCCCTTGAGGGGAGGTTTCTTGAGGCTGTGAGAGAAAAAGGAGACAAGTCTGTTAGCAACAGCCCCTTTGTCCATCGGTGGTACCACACACTTTAGGTGACATGTCCGACAATATGGTTAATTCTCTAAGGATGTATAACAAGCTATCTATGCAAATAATGATCGAGAATTAGAATTAGCATTAGTGTAAATGCTTTGAATACTGTTTATTAAACCTTTTAATGATATGTTACTAGTTTTTTTTTACATTTTAAAAATGAAATCAGATTTTAATTGGAGATTTTTGGATAGATAGGATCCTAAATAATTTTATAGAGCAGGATAAATTAACTGATAAAATGGAATCTGACATGCTGTACAAATTCAAGTTTAGAATTTTGCAACCTAAAAAATAATTTCTGGTTATTTTGCCAGGTTTTTGTCAAAATATGAAAAGTGCAATAAAAATTTGTTACATATACAACATCTTTAAAATCAGCCATTAAAAAGAAAAGAAAAATGGCAAAAAAAACAGATGTAAGGGCAGAGAGTCAATAATCTTCTTAAAAAACTTATCTAACAGTTTTAACTGTACAGTTATGGTTATTTTAAAGAAAACAAACAAACAGTAATACTGCATGGTGCATAGCTGCCTCTGGCTCTGGTGAATTCAGTATGGAGTTTGTTTGTTCCTTCGATATTTTCGTGACTTCCTACCAGGGACTTTGCTGTCAGACCACAATGCATCTGGACTCATGCATTTGTTGAATGTGGGATTTGCTGTCAACTGTCTGCGAACATAGACAGGATTCAACTGGCAAGTAAATGAGTCAATGAATTCAAAGTCTGTGGGCACACTTTATTTACAAAATCAATTAAACAATTATTTTGACAAATTTTATAACACCTGCTGGCTTTATTAGTCAGTTTAATTACATTACACTTTTATTATTAGAAATTCATAAAGGATGAAAAAAGAATAGATGGAAAGAATTTACAATAATATCCATAGAGAATAGAAGATGCAAAGTTAATATATAATTTATGCTTGTTCTTGGTTTTCAATACACATAACAGGGCTGAAAGAATTATTTTTAGTACCTATTTTCATCTCTCATGTGAACAGATTTTCCACTCTTATAAAAATGGTAAATGCTTTCGATGGAGCAATTAATTTTTTTATGCGCTGAAAACAATGAATAATTAAGAAGACTAAATTATTTTTCGATGAAATTTCAGTGCAGCATGCAAGTCAATTTCTGTTCTGTGAACAATTGAGGTTTATGTACCTATTGAGGCATTGCAATATAGGTTATTACAATTTTTAAAATAAATTCTCTATGAATTGATTTGATTCAATTAATACTGTATATTTGATTTCTGAAGGGTTTTGATGTGCAGCTAACTGGAAAACCAATATTGCCAGATCACGTTAACAGGGATATTTACATTTTATTTAGATTTTTGTATCATTCGTTCATTGTGATTTTCTTTTGCAAAAAATGTTTTGCATTGTTTTATCTTTGTAATTGCTGTTGTATTACTAATTGAGTAATTTAGTCATTATTAGGCACTTAATCCTGATCACCTAAAAGTTTAATTTAGGGGTGGAATAAGTAGACAGATTTTAATGTCTGATGTATGTTTCTTGGAGGGAGTGGTAGAAATGTGTTCTCTGTGCATGAATTATGTCTTTTAGACTGTATTTAAACTTAGATTAATATACGTGAGAGAAGAAAATAAGCAGCATTTCATTAGGAAATACATTATCATTTCAGAGAAATATAACCTTCTGCTGCCCTCTCCTACCATGCCATGTATTCTTTTTTGAATGACAACTCTCTAACCTGAGCAAGAAAATTAGCTCAGTCCACCTTCCTTGTAAAGGCTATAAAAACTGATTTTTATTACCAAGCAATGAACCTAATGAAATAGCCTTTCACTCAAGTATTCTAAGTATGGTTGCTACACAGTGCTTTTGTGTTTAAAAATTGCCAGAATGCAGGCTTTCTCTACCCTGTGATGCACAGCAGCCTGGACATCAATAAAAGCTAACGTGGTTTCACTCATCTGTTGCTTTATTTTGGAAGATGGATGTAATCCTCTGAGTCTCATGTACCTTCTGTCCTTTTTCATCAGCAATTTCATTATCTGTCACTGCTGTTCTTAATTAATTCTAGTTCTGTTGCTAACTTTGTCAACCCGAGTATGCTTCCTTCTCTTTGCCTGTCCTTTTTCTTAGTTAATGGACTCTAATACAGTATGAAATTGAATAGATGTTAATGCTCCTGCTATCTTCTTTACATGAAACATTCACAGTTTTCTCTAATGCTCACCTGACAATATTTTGCCAATTTAATTTCTACCATTTTCTAAATTTCCTTTTAACTGTTGAGTAAATGCTGTCCTTCTAAAAACATTGTTTTTATTTTTGTTAATTTTCAATTCATCTCAATAAGCAAGGCATTGAAAAATAAAACTATTACTGTAATTAAATGGCTTGAGAAACTAATTATGTTCAATCCCAGAGTCTTTCATTTCCATTCACAAAAGCAAGGGATCAGATTTTTCAGTTTACTTTTTTACGTAATCTCTTGATCTGGAAATGACGACTCCAGAATTTCCAGGTGAGGTCCACACTTTCCTTGTAATACTTGCTGAGTGTGGTGTTAAACTGTGGTGCTATGCTGAATTTCATTAAACATTTTACAATATCATCTACTTATGACAATAAAGTTGATCTCGAAGTTCCTTGACAGAACATCATAATGTCAGAGATGGTTAGTATTGCTCATGATGTGTGCGACTGCAGAATAATAGAGTCAAACCAAATGGGCACATGTGAGACATGACATCTCTGTGCTCTTTTTTGAAAGCCATTATTGAAAGTCTGGAGATTCTATTTTACTTCAAAACAGAAACTATTAGATATAAAATTCTATGTTATTGCTACGAGTTTACACCAAAGATTAAATAAATATAAAGAAATCCAACTTAATTCTGTGCCACATTAGAAAATGTTTTTTCAACTAGTAACAGGGTCAAGTTGCCAGTGCAGATGTATTTTGCAGGGTGTGCACACTCTCCAAGAAGTAGGGTATTTTATCTTGAAGTCTATTACCAATCTCACTTAACCTAAAACAAGATGAAGAAGGACAGAGTACTCAAACAAGATAGCAGAATTGCACAGTTTGACCGTTAAATGTGATTTAACTTCTGGAAATAAATAGCTGGGCAGAAGGGGGAAGCACATCAACAGAGCAGGCGTTTCTTGTACAACAGCAACAATGGCTTAAAAACATAAAAATAACAGAAACTGCTTAAGCACATTTATTTTAGTTAGAATGTCCAATGGAAGGTCTGGGTGGTCCTTTGTCTTTGCAACCCCTTCAGATTTTGTTTTCTCCAGCATCACACCAGTTGGAGTTTTTTGTTGTTGTTTTTAATGTTTTGTTCATTATAATCCTATGAGACTATGAACAAATCCATAATTAAGGACCCTATCTATTACTTGTATATCTGCATTTGATCTATTCTTATTTAGTTTATTTTCTGTTATTCAATTTATTTACTTATTAATATATGTATTTATTTCAAATTTGATGATTTTCTCTTTTTTCTAGCAACTTTGACATTTTGTAAAGCACTAACAGTTACATGCCTTGCATGAAAATATGCTATCAAAAGAATGTCGGTGTTACTGGCAAGTTTCTTGTTTTTTACTGAATTCTTGACTCTTCAGTTGAAGAAAAGATACAAAGGCTCCATAGTTGGATGAACTCCAGTCACACTCAGATGTGAAACCATTTTGAGAGACGGACAACTACCTAGCAGCTGCGTTTGTTAGCAGCTCTTTATCATCTTATTCAAATATTACTTACAAGAATTTATATAATAAATGATTCTGTTGGGTGTCCCTTCTTTTTCTTTATTTCTCTCTGTAATCATAATATTCAGATACATTTTTGGTTATATAAAATATAAAAAGTTAAATCTCCTATAAAAGTGTAATCTGTCTTGTCTTTGGCTTGACTGTCTTGCTGTCTTCATGTCAAATTGATAAGCATTATGGAAGAGGGGAGTCGCTCCCTCTAAACAAATGCCAAAATTGAGTCTAAATAATAATAATTCCCAATTTTGTACATTATCATTTTTTTTACCAATGTTAAAATTTGCTAAGCGTAATCAAGATTGTGAAAAAGAAATTGCTAGGACCACATAACCTCATGCCTACAGGTTATCAGTAAAAATTTTGGTACAAAATCCTGGATTGATTTTCACTGTATATGCATCTAATTTATGTTTTTGGACTCAAGAATTATTAATTTAAAAGTAACTTTTGACTTTTGAGTTTTATATGCTGCAACACTTTCTTTATGGGTGCCGGTATTTTGAAATGTTTCAGTTTAACTTTAGTATAATAATTCTCCCGGATTTCCCCAGGACATCTGCTGCTTCTGATGTCATTGGAGTAGTGGTTTAAAGGTTGAGTTTGAGGATAGATCCTTACGTTTGTACTTTCTAAAAGATTCTTTACTTTGTGACTTCCTGGTTTAGGAATTTTGCTCTTGTTCCAGACTTTTGATTTTTTGAGTGGCAATCTAAATTTGACAAAAGTTGGGCTTGATTTTCAGTTTTGACCTTGGCTTGCTCTCTATGTGAATCTCTCAGTCCTTTTCATAAAAATCTTGACTGTTTCTATCTGAGTCATCCAAGAAAGTTTCCACTTTCAATACACACTAGGACACTCCAAACCCATTTTTCCTTACTTTTTGTCAAGGCAGAATTCCCTGAAACATTAACTAGAGTAAAATAACATGATCAAGTGTGCAGAATGATGGAATGTAGAAAGCATGGCTAGTAGAAACCTTTAGAGAATTCAAGACAAAATTCTTCCAGTTTCTTCATATCCACACTCATGGAAATGGGAAACTGAATACCTGTATTCAGTCTCTGTCTGGTTGTTTGAGATATACAGTACTTTATGTCAATACAACTACAGTTGTCAACACATGTCAGAGTTGACATTTCTTTGTTCTGGGTTTATCAGAATCAGACAGTCCCTTTTGTAACCTTATTAAACTCCTGGATAATCTCATGGAGTAATAAATTCACTTAGAAAGTCAACTTGAATTACTCACTTGTATAACAGAATTACCTCTGCATTCTGTGATTCCCTATGCAGTATTCCTTCAAAAAGTCTAGACTTTTTATAAAACAGACATTTTTAAAATATGCTTTACATTTTGTAGAATCCATATATTTAACAATTACATACTTTAGAAAGATAATTATAGAGTTAACATTTCTAAAATTTCTAAAAGGCCATCATTTACAGTATCATGTATGAACTCTAGCATCTTTAATCCTTCCTGAAAGCATTCCTTGTCACCACTTGATAGGACTGCTTAAACTAAAATTATAGAAGATAGATTGCCACACCTTCCAGCTTCCCTCTTTAGTCTTGTAAATATTTTATGAGCCCATGACAGAGAAATGTTGAATTAATATATTTTTAACATACTTTCACCACAGGTATTAATTAATTATTAGACCATTAAAACATTAGAACTAAATGAGAACAGCCAATTCAGCCCAACAAAGCTCACCAGTCCTATCCACTTAATTCTTCCAAAATAATATCAAGTCAAGTTTTGAAAGTCCCTTAAGTTTTACTGTCTACTGCTCTACTTGGTAGCTTATTCAAAGTGTCTACAGTTCTCTGTGTAAAGAGAAACTTCCTAATGTTTATGTGAAATTTACCCTTAACAGGTTCCTAAATGTGTCCCCTTGTTCTTTTCCCTTCATAATTTAAACACTTCAGTCATGTCTCCTTCTTAATCTTCTTTTGCTTAAACTGAAAATGCTGTTGTTACTCTTACTGTTCTACCAAAAAAGACCCCAAATATGACCAAAAAAATCACCTTTCTTTTAATATATTTATTTATTTTACAGAGACTGTGTAAACTTTTAAGAAACATTTTTTTATGTTGTGATAGTTTTGAAATACTGAATGACAAATCTCCAAACTGTATGGGCTTTTTCTCAGAAACAGCCACAATGAAAATGCCTTAACTTTGTTTGACTCTCTATTCAGAGGTACTGTTGTATGTAAACTAAAATATAAAAAATTAAATGTAATTTCAAGCATTACATTGAACTTATTGTGAGTCACTGTATTACATAGGAAAAATGTAATTTGTGAGAAAGATCATGATTCTGACGATAATCCACTACATGCACTTACAATTAGGTTACAAAGGAGGCCATTATCATATCTGAAACACTGCTAGAGTATATACTGAGCCGTATATTAATAGTAAGGGAGGGAGGAAGAGAAATGGCATTAGAACACAGTGCAAACTCCTGTAGCAGACTGGTAATTACAAACATTAGAGCCATTAAGCTGTCACCTATGCGTATGAGCGTGACAATTCATATTAGTGTTACTTAGTCAGCTGCGCTCCGTCATGAATATCTACATATTGAGTCATAATTTCACGTGTAACATTCATCACTTCTCCCTTCAGACTTAAGATTGTCTTTTGTTTGTTCTGAATATCCTTTGTGTTCAGCAAGAAGCCAAGACCTGCTGGTTGGAAGGAAGGGTGGTCAAATTTTACACATGGACAAATAATTTGGAGGTTACCAACGAAAAGTCTGATGGTGGATAAGGAAACAAATCTCTATGCCATAATGAAGTGAATCAGCCTGCACAAGGCACCGACAGTATTGCTTATGCCATTACCTTTTTATTTTATGCTTGATTTATCTTTCCCTCCTACGCACACCTTGAAATTAAAAGAAAAATGGTTTCTTTTGTGACAGTTTGTCAGTATAGAGTTTAGCAGCAGTGTCTGGAACAAAATGCATTAATACTTTTTTCTGTAATTACTACTGCATATCTATAGAAAAATGCAGTACATATGTTAGCTATTTTCTTAAGGATGTAATGCTATTTCAATTGTTATTAAACTGGAACTGGTTATTTTTTTTTAATTCAAGTAACCAATCTACTTTCTAAATGATAGATATATGGAAAATAAAGGATATGCTTATTATTAACAAAACACATTCAAACATTTGACAGGAAAAATTTAGTTCATCTAAGGAGAAGATAACAAGGAAAATGGGAAACCATTTGAAGTTCTTTTGAATTTTTCACAAGTTGTTTTCACAATTTTTTGGAATGGACTGGGCATTGTTACTGAACTCAGGCAATCAAGAGCACATGTGCCAGAAGGGGATGTGGACAAAGCTAACACCTTGAACACATTTTTAATAGATTTCCTGTCCTTCTGCCATTGCCTATCTTCCAATAATTAGTCTCCTCACATCATCCCTACTGCATCAGCAACTACAGCCACCTGAACGGGTATGGCCAGTGATTAGTCAGCCTCTGATCATTAGTATACTATAGCAGACAACTCAAGAGACTACACACAGTTAAAGCCGTGGGAGCATATAGAGTCAGTCCTCGATTTCTTTAGGCATATATGGGCCAACGTTGTTGTATCCTCTGTCACCTTTTCACTCTGACAGTAAGGCTCCAGAAAGTGCCGCTGCTATGAAAAATGTCCTGCCTGGTTCTAGTTTCAGAGAAGGAAGGTGCCTCTTAACCAAATGACTACACACCAGTGACCCTTATGTACAACAGATCTTTGACAGGCTGGTCCTTAACTATGTGAGCCCTCTTGTGAAAGACCACCAGGACCTACTACAGTTTGAATCTTGTACAAAAATTAGCCTGGAACATGTAATTATCTGTCTGCTCCATAAGGCTTATTCTCACCTGGACAAAGCTGCTGCATTGTGAGGGTTATGTTTTTTGTTTTCTCCATTAACTTCTATACCATCCAGTGATCATTGTTAAGGGGTAAACTCGGAGATATCCAGGTGGATAAGCCGATTGTGTCCTGGACTGCAGACCGCAATTTGTGAGGCTTAAGAACTGTGTATCTGATCAGCATGTGAGACACTGAAGTACCACAAGGAACACTTATTCTTCAGCCTGTACACCACAGACTATAAATTTAATACCAGGTTATGTCTCTTACACAAATTCTCAGATGATTCTGCACTAATGGATTCTATTGACAAAGGGCTTAGACAGGATAGATGGTTGGTCTCTGCACTTAACATCAGCAAAACCAAAGAAGTGGTTATTGACTTTCACTGCACCAAAGAGCCTCCACATCCAGTACCTGTTCAGGGTGTGGATGTGGAAGTGGTGCACTGCTAGAAGTAGTTGACAGGCTGGTCTGGTCTGGTCTTGTAACACAGAAAAAACATTTAAGAACAGACAAAACAGAGTATTTTTGTAGGAGACTGTGCTCCTTTAATCCTTTTACATGTTTTACAATTCTGTGTTGGCCAATCCAGTTTTCTATGTTGTTATGTGCTGTGTTAGTAACATCACTTTAAGAGAGGCCCACCGAATCAACATACTAAATAAAATGGAAGACTCAGTTGTGGGATGCACTCTGGACCCCTTGGAGGTGGTAGAAAAAGAGAGAATAAAAACAAAACTCAGTGACGTTACAGACAATGCTGCACATCCTCTCTATGACACACTAGCACTGAATACTTTGAGCCAATATACCTATATAATTTTTCACTGTGACATTGAGTAGTCTTTTTTCTTTAACAATGTTGGAAGTTTTTCTTTTTTTAGCAGTTCTGGGGCCTCATGTATAACGCTGTGCGTAGAATTCGCACTATAACATGACGTAAGCACAAAAGCCGAAATGTGCTTACGCACATAAAAATCCAGATGCAGGAATCTGTGCGTACTCCAACTTCCACGTTCTTCTGCTACATAAATCCCAGTCAGCGAGAAAAATAAGGCTCGTGCACGCACTTTATGTAGCGCCCCAACTCCTCCCAGAATTACGCCTCTTAGAATATGCAAATCAATATAAATCGTCCTTAAGCGCAGCCTTCTGTGAAAAGACAATGGGAAAAGCACAGGGAAAATATAAGAATTTCAGCAAATACCAAGTGGAGGCAAAGGAAAAACATACTATTTGTTTAATTAAACCGTGGTATAATCAACAAAAGGAAGTTGATCGAGTGACATAGCGTGTTGGATAAACTTGAAAGCTCACATTAACAAAATCTCAGTGCCGGAAATAAAAAAGAAGTCACATATCAAAGTCGCCCTGAAAAGGCGAGTTGTAGCCCACTGTCTGAGTGTCATATGAATCAATCAATCAATCAACATTTATTTATATAGCACATATTCATACAAAAAAATGTAGCTCAAAGTGCTTTACAAAATGAATAGAGAAATAGAAGACACAATAAAAGATAAACATAAGTCAACATTAATTAACATAGAATAAGAGTAAGGTCCGATGGCCAGGGTGGACAGAAAAACAAAAAACTCCAAAGGCTGGAGAAAAAATAAAATCTGTAGGGGTTCCAGACCAAGAGACCGCCCAGTCCCCTCTGGGCAATCTACCTAACATAAATCAAACAGTCCTCTTTGTATTTAGCGTTTTCATCGAAGGACCTGATGATGATGGTCACGTAGACTTCTGGCTTTCAGTCCATCAATGTTGGTGCATCATGATGCTTTGAGTAGGTGGTGGTGGCGCAGGCCGCCACCACAAAGAAACCGGAAAAAGAAACAGAAGAGAGAGTAGGGGTCAGTACGGATTTTAGAGCCACCATGAATAGTTATTATGAAGAATTGAACATACAGAGTATCAGTATTAAGTTAAAGTGAAGTTATAAAAAGGCCATGAAAGCTTATTAGGGTACAGAGAAAAAAAAGGCAAACAGTGGGGAAAAAGCACAAGATGTCAACTTCAATCTCGAAATTTCCACTTCCTCATTAAAATAGAACATCATAAACTTCATCTTAAAATCATTTAATTAACCAGTTTCTTAAATCACATCGTAATTAAAGTAGCAAGTTAAATGCTTTGTTTTGTATTTGATCTTCTATGTGCTCTATGTGTGTGAATCACTACCTGCTTCTTAAACTGGCTCTCTTCCTCTTACAGGACACAGAATCCATTACATTCATGATATTACAGCTCTCTGAATAACTAAAATAATGAGATGTATACGTGATATTATTTTCATGATGATAGTTAAAGCATGTTATTGATTGTGTGCGACCTTCGATGAAATTATTTATTGCAGCAGTACTCATGGGCGGCTCTGTCCAATAGAGAAAGTCCAATGTGAATATGGTATCTTATGCACGGTGGATGGCCACATCCGTTGCAGACACTGCATAGCCACCTCATGCTCATGACACAAGCGTTTAACTTTTGTCGAAATTTGCCGCTGCGTTTTTAGCTGTGTCGTTATTTTCTCTTTCTGTTTTATATTCAATATATATTGGAATGGCCGCCCCTGCAGTCCTTGCTTTTCTTTCTCCAAGTAACCGATCCCCACACAGTCAGCTCTGTAATAGATGTTAAGCCTTCTGTAAGCTTAGAGCGCCGATTCTTCAAAACGTACAGTTTGAAGGTACAGTGATATAAATACTCTAAGTGCTGCAGAGTAATATGGAAAAAGATGATCCGCTGTGGCAATTCCTAACGGGAGCAGCTGAAAGAAGAAGAAGGTACAGTGAGAGGAACAACGCTAAAGCAGTTATGGTATTTGGAAAACTATGGCTGTTCCCGGGACCATTTTATTGTTACAAGTTAATTACAATTAGATGCATTACACTAATGAACAATATGCGGTTAGTTTCAGTGTATTTATAAAGCCGTGTCAGGAAAATAAAGAGTAACCACACAGGAACAGTAGCACTGCTTTGGCAGGGTCCCGCCAGTCTGCAAAACCGAGCAGAGAACTTGCGTACGACAAGGTATGAGATACCGTGGAAAAGTGCGTGGCTTTACGCCAAGTGTAGGTTTTGTAAATCAAGATTTGAACGTGGAAAAGTTCTAGCATAACATTTCTGTGTACGCACCGTTTATACATGAGGCCCTGTGTGTATTTGATGGGTGTTGCTCTTGTTTGTTATAGTATTTACTTACTTATTGAGCTTTTGTTAAAACCTAAATTTTCCCATTAGAACAAATAAAGTGCTATCTACAGAATATATTTATCTATTTAAATTGGTTAAATAAAAGTATATGCGGTATTTAGGTAGTACACGCTTTATTTATAACTAATGATAACCAAACACCTCTGAATTTCCTTCGCCTTAAAAACATGAAAATGTTTGGGAATTTTGGCAAACTCCACAAAATGTATTGAAGTCATTGGGGAAGGACAAACTTAACTATTAAGGATTATAATGGTGCAATGGTATTTTTGAGCCTCTGAGGGCTAGGGATGCACCAACCAACTATACTGGACAGATTATTATGACACAAAAGGTGACCTGAGCTGTGCAGCAGGAATGCTAACCACTGTGCCTCCTTGAGGTAAAACTACAGTATATTCCATAAAAGTGAAAACAATACTCTGTGTTCTTTATCTCTCTTTGTATCTCCTGCACTCCTATCACTATGACTTAATAACACCCACAGAGCCTATTGAGGTCTGGGATCAGTGTAATATACTTAGGGGGTTGTCCATGTCACAACCCGATCTTGTGCTACGTAGTGAGGAGTAAAACATGTTTCATCCGGCAATGAAGGATCTACGCAGGAGAAAAAACGTATTTTATGATATTCCCAAATTTGTCAGCTAATGTATGCCTCAAATGAAAATATTGCAAGTTTTTTACATTTTTTTTTGTAAACACATACAGGGTGCAAATCCAGCTGGAGTACCAATTAGGTTGTTACATACACACCATAAGTTATTAATGCATGTGTGAAGCAGACCAGGCACCTCCATAAAGTGTGAGGTTGAGTAGATTTAAAGTACACATGCATGAAATTCCTGTGCATGCGCAATGCAAATTCAGCAGGTAGCGCAGATTGGGTAGTGGCACCCCCATCCAACACTGGCTGCTACAGCTCTATGATGCCACACTGTCCTCTGAAAGCATCATGGGGTACTAGGAAAGTAAAGTTTGCTTAAGCTGTCTGCACAGCAAATTTTTAGAAACATTGGCCATACCGGTTCACTGGCAAACCCAGGAAATTGTCTGTGAAAAACACTTTGGCAAATTTTGCAAATCAATACTATTCTTAACTGAACATCTATCTTTTGAATAAGAAGTCATTTTGGTTACATGTAATACACCAATTGTAATATAATAAAATATCAATAAAATCTGTTATTTAAAAGAATTACTGTATATCTCTAATTCTAGTGTAGTAGGATGGCCTGGTCTGTCCATCTTAGCATGTTACCACCCCAAGCCCCTCCAGGATTAAAAAACAGATTGAAATGAAGTAAGGTAGTTATTGCAGTAAGTTAATAAGTAATGCATAACCAAAACTATATTCCTTAAACAGCAGACTCTTTTGTATGCAAATTATGAAATGAGGTACCAAAAATAGCATTCATAGTTGTACTTTATGTTTCCTTCCCATCTAGTGTTGATCTGAAAAATTTGGCAAAGAGTTTTTAACAGCAAATATCCTGTATTTGTTGGTAATCTTGTTTACCGAATATTTTCCTGTAGATTTAGTGCAGGTTGCTTGGATGAACATTTTTTCCCATTGCCCCATTATGCTTTGTGAGGCCAATGTGACATCACAGAACTGTAGCAGCCATGTGCAAGATTTTTTACTTATGCCTACTAAAAGATCTTTGCCAAGCAGATTTGGGCATGTGTGATGTCATGACGGATCAGTAAACCCAGCTTTCCACCATAAATGTGCTTAAAAAAAAAACTTGCAGTATTTACTGTACATTTGAGTGATACATTAGCTGACCATAATGAAAATATAATGAATAAGGTCACTGGATATATAACACTGATCCCTGTGTGCTGGCAGTGCAGTGCCAAATGGCTAATTGTGCATGCAAACTAGCCATGTGATGGAGCTAAAGGTGCCCTCTCATTCTTGCTTCCCAAGAAAGAAAACACATTTGACTTTGGGAAATCACAATAGTAACAAAATATTTATTACTGCTTACAGGGTGATTCTATTTTCTTCTTGAAAGAAAAATGTGCAAAGCATCTGCACAGTCATCAGAAACAAAAATGGCTGCTACTTCTAGTGGCGTGACTTCAAACAATAGAAGAAGCTGATCTCACATCACTGTCTTGTTGCAATGCACGAATGACTGTGGTATTTTAGTAGTGGTTATCGTTAGCACTGCTGCCTCACAGCTTAGATCACATTTTGAGCACAGTAATCAGTCAATAATACTTCCCTAGCCACCAGGGACACTTAAAAGACTATTGCACTGTTATAAGCCACTCAAAAAATTAGTTTCAGTTCACAGAGTTTGACGAAGTTCCCGATAATTTACGTGATTTCTTTGAACCCACGGTGGATTCACTCATCACTACCATCAAAGGATACACATTAGATATTGTGGGGAAAAGGTTTAGTTTCCTCTTTCCGTCTTTTTTTTCTTCCTAATATTTTACAAAGAACGCAAAGAGGATCATTCCCTGCCATCCTGATCACCTTTAAAACCTTTACATCTCTCTTTTCTGACCCACACCCACTGTAATAAATTACAAAGCAGTTTCCCCCATGTCAATTTTAACATAACATTCTGATTAAGACCTAGCAATGATTAAATTATTAGTCTCCAGCACCTATTGTGAAAAGTCTGCCATTTACATTCCTAAACTAAATATATAATTTATTTAAGTTATTGGTATTAACGGAGCTCATTGACAGACTGCACTAATTATCTAAAACTAGTTGGGGTTTGGTTCACTTAACCAGTGCTCTTTATCTTCTGAGAATTAAGACAATCAAAATATTTTTAATTGCACTTATACTGTGTATATTAATGTTTGCCTAATATCAATTTGGCCTTGGATCATTGCTTGTTAATAACTTTACTGTGCGGTCTTCCAGATAAGATACCAGAATCCCAGAAATCCCAGTTGGGGATAACAAGATCTGGATAAGCTGATTAAAAAGTTCCTTGGAAGCAAGCCCAGTCACATCCAAACTGCAAAGCAAGTTTATTGCTTAAAAGACCACCTCAGCTCAGCTGTTTTTTTTCCCTCGTTTATTACAAACCAAACTGACAGAGCATTTCATCACTTTGTAGTGCCAAAAAAAACAAATTATACTTGAATCTAGTGAAACAAGTACTTTTAAGCCTTTCATATAAAATTGGTTTCAACATTCTTCTTGTAGAGTTTGCATATTTAGTCAGCTTCTAACCACAAGAGCATAATGCCTCTTAAATGTAAAATCTAATTTAAAATGATACAGTTATTTATGTTGAGGGTGGCAAGAGAATTTGGCATCGCTATAAAATTTTAGCAGAGAGTGACATTTTTTTTGCGACTGTTTTAATTAATGCATTTTTTTAATTTGCTCTCCATACTGGGTTGTTTATATTTTGAGCTTTTCTCAAGAGGACAGCTGGAGTTTTTTGGCAACCTGCACAAAATGTAAAAAATAGAAGGACCTGTCATACAGTGGGATTGTGGCTAGTTACTTTTTAAATGATAACGTCTTCACTACTCACAGAGACTAAAGTTAGGGACAACAGGGCAGTAAAAGTGCACAGCCATCTTTTCTACAGTAGACGTTTTGAATTATTTCCAAGTTTGAAGTAATGAAGCACAAATTGAGGAGCATTAGAGTGACCGATGTGGCCAGAGATTAGTGTAACCTGATAAAATTAAAAGGCAGCCACAAGATGGGTGTTTGATTTGAAAAGCCGCGTGCAAATGGCAGAACGTAACGTGTGTATCTGATTCAATTCTGTTCAGTTGTTTAGGTGAACCTGAGTTGAAAAGTTGCTAATGACTTAATACAGATACATAGAGACTTTTTTAGCTTTCCATTAAGTATTCAAAGGGGATATGAATCTAAAACATTTTTATAAATATTGTATGCAGTGTTTTCTCATTTCTATAATGTGTATTATTACTTTATTTTCAGACTATTTAGTAGATGGTAATATGAAAGTAGATAGATGAATGGATCAATGGATGGATGGATGGACTTAATTAGGATTTTTCCCAGTGACCAAAACAAAATATTTTTTATTGTAAAATTTTCACAGATAATTTGAAATGAATAAAACTTCATGGTCACACATGATTTACTACTGCTGCCAGGGATCCTTCTCTGGCTTTGCTGCTATTCCTTTTTCTTGTCTTTGGTGTTTATTTTTCAGGCTGGATTATTTATTATGATTACTTCTGTTAACATTGTTGCGTTCAATTATCATTTACTGTAGTTGATATATTGGAGCGTATTATTTGTTATATGTTTAAGAATATTCCTGTACTGTTTCTCTAAATCTCTTTATGTTTTTTTGTGTCATGGGGTTGGAACCCCAAGAAGTGAGACCACCCCCTGCATCACTGCAACAGACCACCTTCAGTCTCATACTAAAGAAGCCTGGGTAATTCATTGAATATGCATCAGTTTTTCTGTTTGTTTTATTTCATTGAATTAATTGATTTCTTTGGCTGTTTTTAGCTTCTGTTCAAGGCTTTCAATAAAGCATTTTGTATTGGGACTTGTTTGCTTTCTGATTACCTTGTTGGCAACTCATTTTGCCTCTTTTTTGCTCTTTTGATCATTAAGTTATTTTTTCTTTTGTGGACTATCGCTCTACAACCCAAGGCTTATGGTAATCCTCTTCCTTTTGAGTGATTATATTTTGGAACTTTATATATGTGTATTTTTGAACTTTTGAAGCCCATTCTGCCCTTTGTATGTCATAGTCAGTCATTGGAGAAGACAGTTAGACTGCCTGTGAGTGAGCCTTATGACTAGTAGGGAGTCTGGCCTGCTTTTCTGTCTCTATTTTGGAGACCTCACACCACTTTGGCCATTTTCTGTGCTGCAGTCATAACAGCAATGCATTCAATGCTGGGCAGTGTAGTGGCAGGATTTCCAATGAACTGTGTCTTTAGCTCAAGTCCCCACCAGAGAGCTTTTGAAGTGGTTAAACAATTAGTAATATGGCAGAGCCTGCATTTAAGAGGAGACATTTTTAGAGGAAGGATAGAAGAGCTACATTTCTGCCTTTCTGCATTGCATCCAAAAGACAGAAAACAAAAATAAGATTATATTTCTCTCTTTCTGTCCTGCATTCTCCAGTCATTTATGATGGCCAGTATTGTCATTAGGACTCTGTTTTCACTTGCCATTTGTGATGTGCCGTGAGCTCTTGTGTTTTTGTCAGACAGCCTTTGTAAATCTGCAGGCCAATGCTGCAAACAATGTTTTTGAGCCTTTCTAACAATGGTAAGGAGCTCCATTGCTGGTGTCTCCCCAGGTGTCATGATTTAACCTAAACTACATTCATGGCTTCCGCTTGTTGGCCTTTTTATTCTGGTCTTGTCTACTATTGGCCTTAGCTCATTAACTCTGGTCCTTAACAATTATTTATTTTATCTTTATGATGATCACCATGTCCCCATTTTGGGATGTGAATTATCCAGAGGACTTTGGGACTGTCATCATTTGGCGCTTTTCCACTGCATAGTATGGCACAACACGGTTCAGTTCAGCTCACTTTTGGAGGGTTTTCCACTGGGAACAGTACCTGGTACCTGGTCCTTTTTTTAGTACCACCTCAGCCGAGGTTCCAAGCACGCCGAACCGTTACCAAAACGTGACGTGTAAACTCTGCTGGTCACTGATTTGCCGGAGAAAATCGTCATTACTGCGTCACTGAACTTGCAACACGAGACACAACAGACCCCTAGATTTTTAGCACAGCGAAGCGAAGGTGCGGTCGCATTATTTTGTTTTAACCAAAATGGCTGTTTTGTGGTCTATTGAGGAAGTACAGACGTTCCTCTCATTGGTAGCCGAGGAGCGGATCCAGCGAGAGCTGGATGGGGCAGAGGAATGAAAAAAGTTTTCAGGAGATTCGCTAAGCTCTTGGCGCACTGCGGCTACCATCGGACTTACAAACAGTTAAAACATCCACATGCGAAAATGAAGAACACCATTCCGTCGATATGCTCCATTGTTGTGTGTTTGTTTGTGGCGTTTACATAATGTCACGGCAGTAGAGCGGTGCCACTATAGCGATGCGTGAATAATCCCGCCCACTCTAAAGCGGTACTAAACTGCAGTCGAAGCAAAACCGAGCCTGAGAGCTGAACCAAGGTGAGCTGTACTGAACCGAGCTGTGCAGTACTATGCAGTGGAAAAGAGCCAATTGTGCGCATGACATCATCATATGGGTGAGTATTTAAGATGGCAGTACAGAAAGCATATCTACCAAGTATATATGGATATTTTGAAGACAAACAGTGGTATTTTGTTAACAGATTTTTTAAGGAAAGGATTTTTAGAGTAAGGGTTTTTTTCCCAGTATTTTTAAACTTGGAGTTTTTGGGTGTAGATGTGAGAGATTTGCTGTTCTCTGAAGTATCATCAGTAGCTTCGGAGCATCCTTGGACTCCCTTCCCTCTCCACTCTCTTTCTTCTTTCTCTTCTCGCATTTCTCCCTTTTCCTTCTTCTCCTCAATCCTTATTCTTCCTCTCTAATTGATCAGCTCTTTTGCAAATCTTATAAAGCTCTTGCCATTATTCAAAGTTCATAAAGCTAAACACAGCTGCTTTAGTAAATGCTTCTAGCATCATAAATGGGAGCCAACAGCACAGCGTATTTGTATAACTTAGAAACAGCATGGCTGGTTGTGAACTAAGAGTTTTAAAATATGTAGAGTAAGACCCAAAAGTAATTCCCAATATGCCCAATAGAGGGAGGAAATCAAGTCAAAACCCCCAACTAGACACAAAAGGGCCCCGAAGAATCTTTATAGAGTAAAAGATTTATTCTTCACAAAAACATGTATTCCAGTCACAATGAAACTTTACAAAGCACATGGAACTGCCTGTAACATGAAGGCAGCCTAAATAAAACAAGCCCCAATACATAGTGAAGTTAAAACACTGAGGAGACAGTCAAAAACCCAGAAATCCAATAAACACGGAAGCACAAGTGCATTCACAATGAACCGCTAAGAACTATGGAAGATCCACTGGATTTAAAGGGAGGAGTAGAGTTCCTGGTCATGATGGGTAAGTGGCCCTGCCTCTTAGGGGACCACCCACATAACACAAGGAACGTAACTTATCTTTTCAAATCATACTGCATTAGGGTAGCAGTTCTGCATTATATATTTGATTTAAACTGCTTTTAAATCCTATTAACAAAAACACACATCATTGAGCAATGCCTTAGACCAGTGGATCACAACTTTTTCTTTGAGCCTCTTAAAAAATGTTTGATTTATGTTCACACCCCCTATGAAAGTAATATCACATTTGAAGATGAAGAAGTCAAATTTCTAATTCTGAACCACATACAGTACAGTACGGAGAACAAACTAAACTGAAAAAATAAGCTTCTAACTCAGTGCATAAAAATTTAAAATAAATTAATTTATCTTTATAAATTTCAATAATCTTGTAAATGTGTGATCAGGGGTTGGGGTATCCTTTGAAGCATTAAGCACTGTGAGAAAATGATACATGATCAACGATCAAGGGGTCGGGGATTGGAGACCCTTGTGAAGAAATGGGTGTGAACATACCACTAAGCAATGGTACACACTCGATGAGCTTTGTCCCCTGATAATACCTACTCTGCAGTTCAAAACCAGATTACTTTGCACAGTGTAAGACAAAACACACAAGATTCTCTTAAAGGTTCTGGGGCAAACCCCGTATATTGAAATGTGCACAAATGGAAACATGTGGTATAGCAGCTATTTCATGGAGTATTTCCGTGTGTTGATAGAGTCTGCCCAAAGATATTGGTATCTCCAGCTAAGATGGTTTCTGGGAGGAAGAGGCAAGTATAGTTGATTGGTACCTGGAAGTGACATCGTTGATGCTGGCCCATCAATCTTTCTTTCTACAGAGGGGAAAGAAGAAGAGATACCATTATAGCACACTTGCCCCCATGTGGCCCAGATTAATATTGTCATCCACTAAGCCTCTAAGCTGTTCCCCAAGCACATGTGTGTGACAACAGCTAAAATTGCTGAGCTACTGCCAGGTCTGCCAACAAACGAGATGGAGTGAGTGTAAGCAGGAGGTGTTGCATCCAATTTAGTCCCCCTTGTCAATGTCAATCAGTCCTTGAAATCAGTGATGTTTCACGATCAGGGCTTGCAAAGAAATCAATGACTAGAACTCGCTTGTGTCTATGGATCATTGCAACATCAAAATTCCATACCCTTAAAAAATGTTGTTCGCCTTTACAAATGCTCTGCCCACAGCTAGGAACACACGATGTGAATTTCCAAGGCTCATTCACAGGTGACATCTGCACGTACAATGCTTGATTTGTTTTACATCATTGAACAGGAGCACTAGCTAATAAATGATCTACTGACAGCCTACTGCAAGACACTGATTGCACCACGATAAAGTATAATTACAATGCAGCCTTCCTCTTTGTCGCACTCCCTTGAAAAGTCCAGGCGGGCACCCCAAATTGGGACCCCCCCACCTTAGACTTACAATATAGCAGAGTATTATCCATTCAGCTTAAACTAATTATGAAAATATTATGGTACTTCTAATAGATACGCTACAATTTTCATTAGCCAAGTAAAATGCTATTTTAGCATAAGAAGCTGTTTCAGCATAGAAAACAATAAAGTGTCTTTGTAAAATTGTACTTTTTAAGTATAGCAAGAAAAGTTCTTCTCTTTCCAGAACAGTTCTGCTCCTTCCTTTAACAACATAATAAATGAAATGATTATTTTTCAAACCTTTCATACTGTTTCTCCACCTGTAATACGCCATTTTAACACACTATATTTGACCTAGATGAAGGATATCACTTATCATATATATATATTGTCACACACACGTGCGCATGGGAGGCAGCTAAAGGGCTTGAGTGAAGGCAGTTCGAGGCATGCCGGGTGTGGCAGAGTGCACTGACTCTTTTCTCCTTGCCTGTAGACCATCCCGGGGATTTCACCTGGATCTCCTGACATCACTTCGGGACTGAGCCAATGGAACCCGGCCACACCAGCTCCAGTCCCTCTGATGTCACCTCCGACTACGAGCCAATGGTGGAAGACCACGTGCCAGATCCATACGACCTCACTTCCTGTCTCCCCCTTTAAAACCTGCCCCCTTTCCTTTGTTTCCTCAGTCTTGTTTTGGACTCGGTTGTATGCACTTCAGTGCTCTGTATTTCTAACAAAACGACTTTGCAGCCAGGATACCACAATATACGGGTGGCTGCCCCAACTCTTTATCTGTCCATGTCTCGCTCTTGTGACAGTGGCGTAGTCGGCAGGATGGAGAAGTCCCAGAGAGAAGGGGACAGGACCTGCAATATACCCAGGTGGGAGCGCATGCGGGGCCGAGTCTTCAGGCGGGAGGGTGCCCGTGGTCGGCGTGACCGGTCGGGCTCCGCTCCCAGCACTCATAACTAGGCCATCTGGAGAGGCCAGGGAGTGTGCGGGTGGGGCTCACAGAATTGGGCTGCCCTGGAGGGGGAGGCAAAGGGACTCAGTATGCTCTCTGGGGAGAGTGCCTGCCTCCCTCAGAAACCAAAGCCCCATTTACCACCTAGGGGTGCCCCAGACTGGCAGGTGAATAAAATAAAAATGGAGGTTGGACCCTGAGCGCCAACCAACAAAGAAGCCTGGTCCTTATATATGGGCAATGGTAGGGCATTGGCTACGGCCATTTGAAAACACGCCCTACCAAATAATAGAGCAGGTAGCTTGCTATCTGCTCCTGGAAGCGCTTCCCGTGGCTTCACCCAGCGGTTTGGGGCGAGCAGTTTAAGAACATGTCTGAGCTCATAGAGCTTATGGAGACGCAGAGGGCGGCCTCACACTCTGGGGAGCAGAACCGCCCCTCATGTCAAACCCAGCCGAGTATGCCTCCAAGACCTAGCCCCTCCCTGTACAATCCAGAGTCGTGAGGCGTCCTGCAGCCGGGCGCAAACCGCTTGAGGCAAGGAGGAATGCAGGTGGAGGGCGAGGAGGGGTTGGTGTGCTCTGCTAATCCGCTGGCGGTCCCACATACTGGCGTGGGGATTCGCCAACGGACACAAGACCACAGGTTTGTTGTTCGACCGCAGCAACATTTCCATTGTTGCCCGCCGCTTGCAACCGCAACAGTGGCTAAAATTTAAGACCGGTATAACCTGTGTCCCGGGAGACATCCGCTGGTACAGGTCCGCCGCTTGTGTCATCAGTTACGGAGGGTCAGTTAGTAAACTCACCGTAGCGGTCCTACCTGATCCTCCACACCCGGTGATACTAGGCGGGACTGGTCTAAAATCAAAGCGGTGAGACACATACCACTCCGGGGTTAATTTGGGCCTCGTTATGGGCGGAGATAACCCGCCTCAAGCTGCCTCCGCCCGTGTAATCAGCCGGCAGAGAGGCGAGACGTCAGCCCTGACTGACGTGGTAACTCCGGGCCGCCGCGGGCTAACACGTCATCCACCAGCGCCGCGGGCGGAGCGGGAGGAAACCACGCCCATTGAGGTCGACGCTGACCCTCTCTCCGTGTTGCGGTTCCAATTTAAAGAAACGCCGCGCTTCTTTTAGAAGGGAGCAATGGAATGATGACTCCCTGAAGTTTGTAAAAAATGCAGTGGTCCTTGTCAATGGCCAGCGCACTAATCAGTCGATGCCACAGGGCCCCTACTTTGTGCTAGATAATGACCTCCTTTACCGTGTAGCAATGCATGACGGGCAGGAGACGAGGCTGCTGCTGGTGCCGCGTGCACCTTCCGCGCAGGTCTGCGAGCTAGCACACGCCCACCTCCTAGGTGGCCACCTGGGCACCGAAAAACTCTGGAGCGGATCAAGCTCCGTTTCTACTGGCCAGGAATTAATGAGGAGGTTCGCCGCTTTGGCGCTTCCCTGCAGTTATCATTAAGCTCACGTTTCTGCATTAATATTTGACTATGGAATGTTTTCAAAGAGCGGTATGTCGGAATTTGACCTTGAAGAGGGATTTTAAAAGGTTCCTCTTGAAGCATCTCAAATATATATATATATATTATATAACTTGACAAATCCATCAACTGGACACACAGACCTCAAAAGCGGAGCCCTCTTAGGCATAGGGCCTGGGATAGGTCGCCACTTGCACCCCAAACGCCGCCCGAAAGGAATGACCTTTTGGTTTTTGTTAGACTTTTCCAATTCCTTCATGATCTTTTTTGAGCCATTATGTCCAGGATAATGTGAGAAGGCAGGAGCAACATGCAAGGCTAAGTGAAAGAACCACAGGATGGAAAATGCACAAAAGCACCTCACTGCAGCCTCAGGATCACACTCAGCCCCTGTCCAGCAGGCTGTGAAATATAGAGACTAGCACTAGTTTTTCCAACATCCAACTACAAAAATAATACATACAGAAAAAAAAATCCATACAAGAGAGAATTGTGTGTAAATCAGCATTACTAAACAATCAATAATTATAGAATTATGTGTCAAACAGCATCACTAAACAATCAATAATTATAATTAAAATCATTCACAGTACCTTATCAGCTGAGCAGTTTCTAATGTGAAATTATTGGTCCTTAGACATTTCATTTAGATGAGATATTTTGTGGAACACTTTACACTCAATTGAAAGTATTCCAAATTTTTATCTCATTCTTTTCCTTTTCAATATTTTTTAGATAAATGGGTTAGGAAGATGGATGGATGATTGCAAAAATGTCAAGAGAAATGTCAAAAATCACTGAGGTTTCCAGTGGTTTTATTTCTCGATAATGCAAAATGTTCCCCTTTTTTCCTCCAAAAATTTCCCAAAATGTCAGTCTAGTGACATTACAATTAAAAGGAACAGTTTATACCAATCATTCTTCTTTTTCCACTTGTATTTATTAATGGAAAACCAAAGCCCCACCAATACTGGCCTTATTAAAGTTAGGAGAATTTAATAGAGTCAGGGCCCTAATAAGAATCTTGAACAGTATTTGAGACTACATAACGTAATAGAGAAGCAGAAAAACTAATAAAGGGATTATAAATCATATATGCTGGGAACGTGTTATTTTGGCAGAATCAAGTGGATAGGTGCGTAAGTTTTGTTGGGCTGAATGGCCTGTTCTCATCTTGATTGTTCTAATGCTATAATGGATTGCAAGCATGGGCAGTCATCCCAGCTGCAACATTTTAGGTTCCTTACCAACAGGGCCACTGAATAGACAAGGGGAAAGTCAGGTGTTTCCTTCCGCAGCCACCACAGTGGATATGTTGGCAGTTGAATATCCCTTTCCTGGCCAGAAGCCATTATAATGCAAGAAGAGGGAGGAACCTGCTTGGACTATTTGTTTTCAATACACACTAGATGGCAGCATCTCAGGTTATGATACCTGTCGGGCACCCCCAGGGCATGCTGGGAACTACAGTCCTCGGGGGAAACCTGTTGGTTCTCTGGGTACCACCAGGAGGCACTGCAGGATTAGCAGTCCCTACTATGTGGGCTTTTGCCTGTCCTGGAATGTTTCCTATGGACAATTTCTGGGACTAAAAGTGCTTCTGGGCCTTGTAAAAGAGAGCAGCTCAGAATTAGAGAGAGGAGCAACACTCACCTGGAAGGAGTGGAGGAGACAGAACAAAAATGACTGTATTGCTGTGTTGTCCTGCTCACAAGAAAATAACCTATTAAAGGTATTCTGTTAAATAAAAGTACATGTTTTGAACGGGACTATACCTGTACAATTTGTGTCTGATGTTTGGGGTGCTGCTATGCCCCTACAAGTCACAATGCTCAATGTATATTTTCCTAGTGACAGAGTTTTATTTTGTTTTATATTCTTTTTGCGTTACAAGTTTTAAGTTTGCCTCAGCATCATTTTTTTTTGTATTTTTATTAATTCTAGATTTAATATACACATAAAGAAGATCGAGGTTATTCAAGTTTTTTTCCAAAAGCATAAATTAAAGGAG
>NW_024379176.1:0-18892 GCF_016835505.1 Polypterus senegalus
AATTGGACGATGAACCCCATCTTAGTGAGGGCATGTCACTTCATCTGGAAAATATTAGAAAAAGAGGTCTTCTTTTAGGAGTGTGTTATAGACCACCCAATTCAGACAGTAATTTTGACACACATCTTTTTAGTATTATCAAAAAGGCAAGTTTACTGGGAGATACCTGGAGCCCTCGAACCGTGGCCATAAGTACATATTGGTCATGGTCAATACGTGACTCGGTACCCAGAGGCGGTTCCACTGCGCTCCACTAACACAAAGAACATCGCACGGGAATTGGTCAGCCTGTTTTCTAGAGTGGGAATACCCAAAGAAGTCCTCACGGACCAGGGTACACCCTTCACCTCGGATATGTTCAGGAGGTTGCCAGGTTACTCCAGCAGTCTCCGAGAAACACAAGGAGAGGGCAGTTGGAGCAATCGTCTTGCATGCCGGCATAAACGATATAAGCCACCGACAATCAGAAATCCTGAAGGCTGACTTTGCAGCTTTGATTAAAGACACGAAGGAGAGGATCCCATCAGCAAAGATCTTCGTTTCGGGTCCACTACCTCTCGTCAGACGATCCAAAGAAAACTACAGTCGTCTGCTAGGACTGAACAACTGGCTACAGGGTTTCTGCAAGAAGAAGGATGTCGGCTTCATTAACAACTGGAATCTCTTTTTGGAAAGGCCGCGTCTCTTCAAGCATGATGGCCTGCATCCGAACAGTTTCGGCGCCCGGGTCCTCTCCGAAAACATATCGAAGGTAATTCATTTTTCTTGACTATCTATCTCTGCTCTTAACCCCTTCCAAAATGATACTGTTGTGCCAGGACATGATAAGTGTTTAATAGAATCTTCTGTTAAAGTGCACAACATTAATACTGTAATAAGCAATCTCAATGCACGTAGAAAATCTAGGAAATACGGCATAAACTCCAATAATCTAATTAAAATTACTATTTTAGAGGAACAATGTATTAAAACTATAAAACAGATCACAGATGAAACAAAAAATACACACAGAGCGGCGCTAATTAAAATAATTTAGTTCCTATTCCAAATATCAATAATGCACATAGTATTCATCTTTGCACCTCTGAAACATTAAATATGGCACTATTGAATGTTAGAGCTTTAACTAACAAAACGTTTTTTATCAACGATCTTTTTAGTGCTAAAAAAATAGATTTTATTGCACTAAGTGAAACATGGCTTAGCTCAGGCGTAGCGGCTGTCTTACTCGAATCTATGCCTCCGGATTGCAGTTTTACTCGTGCAGACCGCCAGGGTAAAAAGGGAGGCGGAATGGCTAACATTTACTCGAGCCGATTAAAATGTGAAGATGTCAGTTTTGGTAAGTTCAAGTCCTTTGAGTGTCTCGCCGTTTTTGTTCATGGAGATTCTCAAGTTCTAGTATTATCCGTGTATAGACCTCCTAAATATAACGCGTCTTTTTTGAGGAATTCTCTGACTTAATGTCAATTTTAATTACTAACTATGACACACTCCTAATAGTTGGCAACTTTAATTTTCATATAGATAATCAGTGTGATCTAAAAGTAAAAGAATTTATGAACCTCCTGGATTCTTTTGATTTGAGACAGCTCGTAAATCAGCCTACACATAAAGCAGGTCATACGTTAGACTTAGTGATTACTAAAGGACTGAAAGTTGATATAAAACAGATCATTGATATTGGTCTATCAGACCATTTTCTTCTACTTTTTAATATAGAAATAATGATAAAAAACACTCATGAGAAGCATATTGTTAAAAAACGCTTCTTTGACTCAGCAGCAGCTTTAAAATTTACAAACATTCTAAGCAATCAGTCCGTTTATAGTGCCAACTATAATAGTGAGGATAATGTAAATAGTAAGGTGGAAAGATTTAATACTAAAGTGAGAGCTGCTGTTGACATAGTTGCACCTGAAAAGAAAGTGAAAAGATTTTCTAGCATTGTTATACCATGGAAGACCCAAAGAGTGTCTGATTTAAAGAGAACATGTCATAGAGCTGAGCGTCAATGGAGGAAGACTAAACTTACTATCCATCATGAAATATTAAAAGTCAAAATAACAGAATACAATAACACTGTCCGTCTTGAGAGACGCTGTTATTTCTCCAAGATTATAAATAACAATGCTAGTAATCCCAGAGTCTTATTTTCTACAATTGATCGCCTACTAAACCCAGGTAACTCAAAGGAATGCCTCCAAAGTTCTTCTAGTAAAACCTGTGAGGCTATCACTGTATTTTTCAATCAAAAAATTAATGATATTAGAAATAACATAGTATATCCCTCCAACACTAAGGATCCTCCTAAACCCCAGCATCCTGTTATAAACAAATGAAACTCTTTCACTAGGATAGATTTACCTGATTTACAAAAAATAATCTCTCAATTAAAATCCTCCACCTGCATCCTTGATCCAATACCAACAAGGTTTTTCAAAGAAGTATCAGGCGTGCTAATTGATAATGTTCTGGACATAGTAAATTCGTCATTAGATACAGGGGTCTTCCCAGACTGTCTTAAGACTGCTGTAGTTAAACCCCTTCTTAAGAAACATAATCTTGACCCCTCGGCTCTTGAAAATTTTAGAGCCATCTCTAACCTGCCTTTCTTAAGTAAAGTTCTGGAGAAGGCAGTCATTATGCAGTTAAATGACCACCTCAATAAACAAGCTATTCTTGATAAATTTCAGTCGGGTTTTAGAACAAATCACAGCACAGAAACGGCACTCGTTAAAGTAGTAAATGATTTGCTAATGAATGCAGACAGAGGCCATTTATCTGTTCTCATCCTCTTAGATCTGAGTGCTGCATTTGATACCATTGATCATAATATTCTTAGAAATCGCCTTAGTCAATGGGTGTGCCTCTCTGGCACGGTCTTAAATTGGTTTGAATCCTACCTGACAGGGAGAAAATTTTTTATTAGTTGTGGGAATTACAACTCGAAGACACATGATATCCAATATGGTGTTCCACAAGGCTCTATCCTGGGTCCGCTGTTATTCTCAATCTACATGCTTCCGTTAGGTCAGATTATCTCGGGGCACAACGTGAGCTACCACAGCTATGCTGATGACACACAGCTGTACTTATCAGTAGCACCTGATGACCCCGATTCTATTGATTCACTAACACAATGTCTGACTTGTATCTCAGAATGGATGAATAGTAACTGAAGTTAAATAAAGAGAAAACTGAAATCTTAGTGATTAGCAATAATGGATACAATGAGGCTATTAGAAATAAATTGGATACATTAGGATTAAAAGTCAAGACGGAGGTAAAAAGCTTAGGAGTAATTGTTGACTGTAACCTGAATTTTAAATCGCATATTAATCAGATCACTAGGACAGCATTTTTTCACTTAAGAAACATAAGTAAAGTTAGACCTCTTATATCACTGAAAGATGCTGAGAAATTAGTTAACTAGATTACTGTAACGCACTCCTCTCAGGACTACCCAAAAAAGACATAAATCGTTTGCAACTAGTGCAGAATGCAGCTGCTAGAATCCTAACTAGGAAAAGAAAATCCGAACACATTTCTCCAGTTTTAATGTCACTACACTGGTTACCTGTGTCATTCAGGATTGACTTTAATATTCTGCTTATGGTTTATAAAGCCTTAAATAATCTCGCCCCATCGTATATATCGAAATTTCTGACACCTTATATTCCAAATCGTAACCTCAGATCCTCAAATGAGTGTCTCCTTAGAATTCCAAGAACAAAACTTAAAAGAAGTGGTGAGGCGGCCTTCTGCTGCTATGCACCTAAAATCTGGAATAGCCTGCCAATAGGAATTCGCCAGGCTGATACAGTAGCGCAATTTAAAACACTGCTGAAAACATATTACTTTAAAAGCCTTTCTATAACTTCAATTTAACTTAATTTAACTTAATCCTGATACTCTATATGTTCAATTCATCATTATAACTATTCATGGTGGCTCTAAAATCCGTACTGACCCTTACTCTCTCTTTTGTTTCTTTTTCCGGTTTCTTTGTGGTGGTGGCCTGCGCCACCTCCACCTACTCAAAGCTTCATGATGCTCCAACAATGATGGATGGATTAAAAGGCAGAACTCAACGTGACCGTCTTCATCAAGCCCATGAAGCCCTTCCGTGAGAACCCTAAATCTAAAGAGGACTGTTTCATTTATGTTAGGTAGAATGGCCAGAAGGGACTGGGCGGTCTCATGGTCTGGAATCCCTACAGATTTTATTTTTTCTCCAGCCATCTGGAGTTTTTTTGTTTTTTCTGTCCCCCCTGGCCATTGTACCTTACTCTTATTCGATGTTACTTAATGTTGATTTATTTTGTTTTCTTTTTGTTCTTATTATTTTTTATTATGTAAAGCACTTTGAGCTACTGTTTGTATGAAAATGTGCTATATAAATAAATTTTGTTGTTGTTGTTATTAAGCATCTGAAGACATCTGTCTATCACCCGCAAACCGAAGGGCTGGTGGAGCGTTTCAATCAGACCCTCAAACAGATGCTGCGCAAGGTAGTCAGCGCGGACGGTAGGAACTGTGATCAGCTCTTGCCTCTCGTGCTTTTTGCTTACCGGGAAGTACCTCAAGCCTCCACGGGTTTCTCCCCATTTGAACTGTTATATGGGTGCCCGTCCGGGACTTTTGAATATAGAAAAAGAAGGATGGGAAGCCGAGGCTCTCCCTCCACTAACGTATTATAGTATGTAGCGCAACTGCGCGACAGACTAAACAAAATTAGACCTGTGCTAAAAGAACACATGACTCGCGCACAAGCAGCGCAAGCACAGTGTTATAATCATAACTCGACTCTCCGGGAATTCCATCCTGGGGATCAGGTGATGGTGATCGTTCCCACCTCCCACTCCAAATTATTGGCTCATTGGCAGGGGCCCATACGAGATTAAGGAGAGAAAGGCGCTTGTCGATTATTTGGTGAAACAGCCGAATCGTCGGCCAAGCGAGAGGGTCAACCATGTGAACTTGTTGAAGCCTTGGAGAGACAGTGAGGAACCTCCCAACTCTGGTAGGGCTCTCTTCCTTTTAGCAGGCACATCAGCCCTTAACCTCGGTCCAGATCTAATGCCCCTCCAGCGGCAGGAGCTGAAACAAACGATCCTGGCCATCCCTGAAGTGGCGAGTGCGTCACCGGGCCGTACTTCGCTGATTGAGCATGACATCATCACAGAGCCCGGTGGTAGTTAGGGGCGACCCTATCACCACCGGAAGTAAAAGCGAGAGGTAGAACTGGACATCCAGCGGATGTTGGACATGGACATTATTGATGAGAGTCATAGTCCATGGTCTAGTCCTATCATGCTCGTTTCCAAGCCAGATGGCTCCTGGAGATTTGGTAACAACTTTAGACGTCTTAACCAGGTCTCCAAATTTGATGCCTACCCGAAGCCCAGGGTAGATGACCTCATTGAATGATTGGGTACGGCTTGATATTTGACTACCCTTGACTAATTTAACAAAGAAAGGGCTCTTTTATATGTGGTATGGAACGATAAAGCAGAATGAGCATTCAGTGACCTAAAGAAGGCCCTAACCTTGGCACCAATATTAAAAACCCCTGACTTTTCTCTGCCCTTTATTCTCCAGACCAATGCTTTGGACACAGGCCTGGGCTCCGTGTTGAGCCAAAGCGTCGATGGTGTCGAGCACCCCGTAATGTACCTGAGCCGGAAACTGCTGGACCGGGAGACCAGGTATGCGGCAGTGGAGAGGGAAGCCTTGGCCATTAAGTGGGCTGTGACTCATCTGAGGTATTACCTGTTGGGTCGCGAGTTCACTCTGGTGACTGACCATGCTGCCCTCCAGTGGATGTCACTTCATAAGGAGTTGAACCCCCGAGTCACCAGGTGGTTTTTTGACCTACAGCCATACAAGTTCACTGTCACTTATTGTCGGGGCAACCTTCAGGCCAATGCCGATGCCCTCTCTCGGGTTCACGACCTCTCGGTTCGGTCATCCCGACCTGATGGGTCTGGGCTGGGGGGGGGGGCGTGTCAGCACATGCAGTAGGGGCCACGGACAGATCTAAACGGTATCGTAAACTCTTTTACAATGGATTCCTAATTGTTTTTTAAAGTGCACTTCAACATCTCAAATTCACTTGTTTTCCTCATTGAAACCCTTTGGGCTAAACTGAAGTTGAGTGTTACTCAATAATTCTTAACTTCTATGTGTAGAAACCACTTGTATCACATGTGAAATGTAGATTTCTAACAGAAATGTGCTTCTTTTGAACAGTTTCCTTGTTGTAAACAAGCAATTACAATTGTTATCTATTGAAGTGCTTTTCTGCTCTTGAAACGTGCTATTGTGAATTCAAGTTTCATTCAACTATATCTCAGTGCCACATGAAAATACTGTTCTAAAAACAGTTCTAAATGATGAAATCCATATTTCCAAAATTGGTAAGAACTGTTTGGATGGTTTCCAAAGTGTTTTCAGAAGTGCATTTCAACATCTGAAATTCACTTGTTGTCCTCTTTGAAACACTTTGGGCTGAACTGAAGCTGAGAGTTAATCAAGGTTCATTAATTTCTATGTGTTGAAACCACATGTATCACATGTAAAATGGAGGATTCTAACAGAAATGTACTGTTTTGAACAGTTACCTTGTTGTAAACAAGCAATTACACTTTTTATGTACTGAAGTGCTTCTCTGCACTTGAAACACGCTATTGTGAATTGAAGTTACATTCAACTATAACTAAGTGCCCCATCAAAATACTGTTGTAAAAAACATTTCTAAATGATGAAATCCATAGTTCCCTAATGGGTAAGAACTGTTTGGATGATTTCCGAAGTGTTTTACAAAGTGCACTTCAAAATCTCAAATGTACTTGTATTCCCCTTTGAAACGCATTGGGCCAAACTGAAGTTGAGTGTCACTCAATGTTCCTTAACGTCTATGTGTTGAAACTACAGTACTTGTATCCCATGTGAAATGTAGGATTCTAACAGAAATGTACTGTTTTGAACAGTTTCCTTGTTGTAATCAAGCTCTAACACTTGTTATCTACTGAAAGTTCTTTTCAGCTCTTGAAATGCGCTATTGTGAGTTCAAGTTGCCTTCAACTGTCACTCAGTGCCAAGTTAAAATACTGTTGTAAAAACAGTTCTAAATGATGAAATCCTCAGTTTCCTAATAGGTAAGAACTCTTTGGATGGTTTCCTAAGTGTTTTTCAAAGTTCACTTCAACATCTCAAATTCACTTGTTTTCCCCTTTGAAACAAATTGGGCTAAACTGAAGTTGAGTGTTACTTAATAAATTTTAACTTCTATGTGTTGAAACCACTTGTATCACATGTGAGAGGGAGGATTCTTACAGAAATGTACAGTTTTGAACAGTTTCCTTGTTGTAAAGAAGCTGTAACTCTTGTTATCTACAGAAAGTGCTTTTCAGCTCTAGAAACTCGCTATTGTGAATTCAAGTTACCTTCAAGTATAACTCAGTGCCAAGTCACAATACTGTTGTAAATTAAGTTCTAAATGACGAAATCCTCAGTTCCCTAAAGGTTAAGAACTGTTTGGATGGTTTCCTAAGTGTTTTTCAAAGTGCACCTCAACATCTCAAATTCACTAGATTTCCACATTGAATCGCATTGGGCTAAACTGAAGTTGAGTGTAAAGTAATGATCCTTAACTTCTATGTGTTGAAACCACTTGTATCACACATGAAATGGAGGATTCTAATAGAAACGTACTGTTTTGAAATGTTTCCTTCTGTTAAACAACCTAAAAGAGGTTATTTACTGAAAGTGCATTTAAGCTCTTGAAGCAGCGCTATTGGGAATTCAAGTTACCTACAACTAAGTGCCAAGTCAAAATACCATTTTAAAGGCAGTTCTATATGATGAAATCCTTGGTTCCCTAATGGGAAAGAACTGTTTGGATTGTTTTTCAAAGTGTTTTTCAAAGTGTACTTAAACATATCAAATTCACTTGTTTTCCCCATTAAAACGCTTTGGGCTAAAGTGAAGTTGAGTGTAAATCGATAATCCTTATCTTCCACGTGTTGAAACCACTTGTATCACACGTGAAATGGAGGATTTCAACAGAAATGTACTGTTTTGAACAGTTTCCTTGTGGTAAACAAGCAGTAACTCTTGTTATCTACTGAACGTGCTTTTCAGCTCTTGAAACGCGCTATTGTGAATTCATGTTACCTTCAACTATAACTCAGTGCCCCGTCAAAATACTGTTGTAAAAACAGTTCTAAATTATGTAAGTCTCTGTTCCCTAATGGGTAAGAACTGTTAGCATGGTTTCCTACACCTCAACATCTCAATTTCACTTTTTTCCCACTAAAACTCATTGGGCTAAACGTAAGTTGAGTGTAACTCAATGATCCTTAACTTCTATGTGTTGAAACCAATTGTATCACACGTGAAATGGAGGATTCTAACAGAAATGTACTGTTTTGAACAACTTCCAGTTTATCTACTGAAAGTGCTTTTCAGCTCTTGAAACGTGCTATTGTGAATTCAAGTTACCTTCAACTATAACTCCATGCCAAGCTAAAATTCTGTTGTCAAAACAGTTCTAAATGATGAAATCATCAGTTCCCTAATGGGTAAGAACTGTTTGGACTGTTTCCAGCATTGGGTTAAAATGAACTTGACTTAAATTGAACCCAACGATAGGTTTGTGGCTGTTTTGGGTCAGCAGCAGGATAAGACTATATAGTGCTATTATGCATTGCATACATGTTTAGATTTAACTGTTAATTCTATTTCAGAGGCGGAGCCATCCTAGAAGTTTTTAAGTGATAAGTGCTGTGATAGTAGAAACTATATTACGGAGTCTGGAACGGCCTACAAGACACAGGGGATGATGCGTTTGGTTTTATTTTGAAGCCAGTCATGCCTGCTTTAAATCGAATGCAAAGATAGAAACAGCCACAAAAATATCTTTGGGTTTGATTTAAAGCAGGTATGACTGGCTTGAAAACAAAACCAAACACATCATCCCCGGTGTTTTGTGGGCCGTTCTAGACTCCCCAATAAAGCAATGAACACTTGTGTTTCTACTTTCAAAGCTCTTATCAGTTAAACACTTCTAGGATGGCTCCGCTTTTGAAATCGAATTGACAGTTAAATCTAAACATTTATTTGAAAGGAGACAGGTTCCTGAACAGCTGGAATGGGTTAATTTAGCACTGGGTTCTGGCAGTTTAGAGCAAAGGCGGCTATTAATGCTTAAATTCAGTACAGCATGTGACGGGAGTGCAATGCATAATAGCCCTTATATAGTCTCATACTGCTGGTGATCCGAAACAGCCACACACCTATCTTTGGTTTGATTTAAAGCAGATCTGACTGGCTTCAAAATAAAGACAAGTGCATCATCCCCGGTGTTTTGTAGGCCGTTCAGGACTCCACAATAAAGCAATGGTCACTTTCGCGTTTGTACTATCAGAACACTTATCCCTTAAACAATTCTAGGATGTCTCCGCCTGTGAAATCGAATTAACAGTTAATTCTAAACATTTCTTTGAAAGGAGATGGTTCCTCAACACCTGGAATGGGTTTGGTTAGCTCTGGGTTCTGGCAGTTTAGGGCAAAGGCGGCTATTAATGCTTAAATTCAGTACAGCATGTGACGGGAGTGCAATGCATAATAGCCCTTATATAGTCACATCCTGCTGGTGATCCGAAACAGCCACAAACATATCTTTGGGTTCGATTTAAAGCAGACATGAGTGGCTTTAAAATAAAGCCAAGCGCATCATCCCCGGTGTTTTGTAGTCCGTTCAGGACTCCGCAGTAAAGCAATGGACACCCACATTTCTACTCTCACAACACTTATGCCTTAAACACTTCTAGGATGGCTCTGCCTCTGAAATCGAAGTAACAGTTAAATATAAACATTTATTTGAAAGTAGATGGGTTCCTCTATAGCTGGAATGGGTTTGTTTAGCTCTGGGTTCTGGCAGTTTAGAGTAAACACGGCTATTAATGCTTAAACCAGAACCTCAAGTGACTGGAGTGCAATGCATAGTAGCCGTTATATAGTCTCATACTGCTGCTGAACCGAGACAGCCACAAACCTAACTTTGGGTTTGATTTAAAGCAGGCATGACTGGCTTCAAAATAAAACCAAACAAGTAGTTTCAACACAAAGAAGTTAAGGATCATTGAGTAATACTTAGATTCATTATAGCCCATTGTGTTTCAAATGGGAAAACAAGTGAATTTGAGATGTTGAAGTGCACTTTGAAAAACACATAGGAAACCATCCAAACAGTTCTTACCCATTATGGAACTGAGGATTTCATCATTTAAAACTGTTTATACAACAGTATTTTGATGGGCAACTGAGTTATAGTTGAATGTAAATTCAATTAACAACTGCGCGTTTCAAGTGCTGAAAAGCACTTTCAGTAGATAACAAGTGTTACAGCTTGTTTACCACAAGTAAATTTTTCAAAACAGTAAATATCTGTTAGAATCCACTAAATCACATGTGATAGAAGAAGTTTCAACACAAAGAAGATAAAGATCATTGAGTAAAACAGAGCTTCATTTTAGCCCAATGCATTTCAAACGGGAAAACAAATGAATTTGAGATGTTGAAGAGAACTTTGAAAAACACTTAGGAAACCATCCAAACAGTTCTTACCCATTAGGAAACTAGGTATTTCATCATTTAGAACTGTTTTTACAACAGTATTTTGAGTGGCCACTGAATTAGAGTTGAAGGTAACCCGAATTCACAATAGCGTTCAAGAGATGAAAATAACTTTGTGTACACATGTGTGACGGTTTCTAAATCTCAAGGAAAATGTTCAAAACAGTCCATATCTGTAAAAGACACCATTACATATGTGATACAAGTGATTTCAGCACATAAGAGTTAAGTCTCATTCAGTTCCACACGAGCGTTTCAAGGACTAAATATCACTTTGTGTACACGTGTGACGACTTGCAAACTACAAGGAAACTGTTCAAAACAATCCATTTCTGTAAAAATATCCGTTCCACATGTGATACAAATGTTTTCAGCACATAGAAGTTTATACTTATTGATTTCCACTCAACTTCAGTTTTTGCCCAAAGCAAGTCAATTTAGATTTCAAAAAGTGAGTTTGAGATGTTGAAGTGCACTTTAAAAAACACTTGGGAAACCAGTCAAACATTTCTTAACAATAAGGGAAGTGGGGATTTAATCATTTAGAACTGTTTTTACCACATTATTTTGAGTGGCCACTGAATTAAAGTTGAAGATAACCTGAATTCACAATCGGGTGTTTCAAGAGCTGAAAATCACTTTGTGTACATATGTTAAGTCTTCGAAACCACAAGGAATCTGTTCAAAGCAGTCCATTTCTGTAAAAAACTCCAATCCACATGTGATACAAGTGGTTTCAGCACATAGAAGTTAAGACTCATTGAGTTCCACGCAACTTCAGTTTTACAAAATGAAAGTCAAAGGGGATATCAAAAGTGAGTGAGATGTTAAAGTGCACTTTGAAAAACACTTGGGAAACCAGCGAAAGAGTTCTTAACTATAAGGGTACTGGGGAATTCATCATTTAGAACTGCTTTTACCACAGTATTTTGACTTTCCACAGAGTTAGAGTTGAAGGTAACTTGAATTCACCATAATGCGTTTCAAGGCCTGAAAATCACTTTGTGTACACATGTGTGACGGCTTGTTTTCCACCAGGAAACTGTTCAAAACAGTTCATTTCTGTAAAAACTATGTCGCAGATGTGTTTCAAGTGGTTTCACAACATAGCAGTTAAGACTCATTGAGTTTCACTCAACTTCAGTTTTGGCCCAATGCAAGTCAATGGGGATTTCAAAAGTGAGTATGAGATGTTGAAGTGCACTTTGAAAAACAGTTGGGAAACCATCCAAACAGTTCTTAAACATAAGGGTACTGGGGAATTCATCATTTAGAACTGCTTTTACCAGAGTATTTTGACTTAAAAACAGAGTTAGAGTTGAAGGTAACCTGAATTCACCATAACTGTTTCAGGGCCTGAAAATCACTTTGTGTACACATGTGTGACGGCTTGTTTTCCACCAGGAAACTGCTCAAAACAGTTCATTTCTGTAAAAAACTATGTTGCAGATGTGTTTCAAGTGGTTTCACAACATAGCAGTTAAGACTCATTGAGTTTCACTCAACTTCAGTTTTGGCCCAATGCAAGTCAATGGGGATTTCAAAAAGTGAGTATGAGATGTTGAAGTGCACTTTGAAAAACAGTTGGGAAACCATCCAAACAGTTCTTAAACATAAGGGTACTGGGGAATTCATCATTTAGAACTGCTTTTACCAGAGTATTTTGACTTTCCACAAGTTAGATTTGAAGGTAACTTGAATTTCCCATAAGCGTTTCAGGGCCTGAAAATCACTTTGTGTACACATGTGTGACGGCTTGTTTTCCACCAGGAAACTGCTCAAAACAGTTCATTTCTGTAAAAACTATGTCGCAGATGTGTTTCAAGTGGTTTCACAACATAGCAGTTAAGACTCATTGAGTTTCACTCAACTTCAGTTTTGGCCCAATGCAAGTCAATGGGGATTTCAAAAAGTGAGTATGAGATGTTGAAGTGCACTTTGAAAAACAGTTGGGAAACCATCCAAACAGTTCTTAAACATAAGGGTACTGGGGAATTCATCATTTAGAACTGCTTTTACCAGAGTATTTGACTTTCCACAAAGTTAGATTTGAAGGTAACTTGAATTTTCCATAGCGCGTTTCAGGGCCTGAAAATCACTTTGTGTACACATGTGTGACGGCTTGTTTTCCACCAGGAAACTGCTCAAAACAGTTCATTTCTGTAAAAAACTATGTCGCAGATGTGTTTCAAGTGGTTTCACAACATAGCAGTTAAGACTCATTGAGTTTCACTCAACTTCAGTTTTGGCCCAATGCAAGTCAATGGGGATTTCAAAAGTGAGTATGAGATGTTGAAGTGCACTTTGAAAAACAGTTGGGAAACCATCAAACAGTTCTTAAACATAAGGGTACTGGGAATTCATCATTTAGAACTGCTTTTACCAGAGTATTTGACTTTCCACAAAGTTAGATTTGAAGGTAACTTGAATTTTCCATAGCAGCGTTTCAGGGCCTGAAAATCACTTTGTGTACACATGTGTGACGGCTTGTTTTCCACCAGGAAACTGCTCAAAACAGTTCATTTCTGTAAAAAACTATGTCGCAGATGTGTTTCAAGTGGTTTCACAACATAGCAGTTAAGACTCATTGAGTTTCACTCAACTTCAGTTTTGGCCCAATGCAAGTCAATGGGGATTTCAAAAGTGAGTATGAGATGTTGAAGTGCACTTTGAAAAACAGTTGGGAAACCATCCAAACAGTTCTTAAACATAAGGGTACTGGGAATTCATCATTTAGAACTGCTTTTACCAGAGTATTTGACTTTCCACAAAGTTAGATTTGAAGGTAACTTGAATTTTCCATAGCAGCGTTTCAGGGCCTGAAAATCACTTTGTGTACACATGTGTGACGGCTTGTTTTCCACCAGGAAACTGCTCAAAACAGTTCATTTCTGTAAAAAACTATGTCGCAGATGTGTTTCAAGTGGTTTCACAACATAGCAGTTAAGACTCATTGAGTTTCACTCAACTTCAGTTTTGGCCCAATGCAAGTCAATGGGGATTTCAAAAGTGAGTATGAGATGTTGAAGTGCACTTTAAAACAGTTGGGAAAAACAGTTGGGAAACTGCTTTTACCAAACAGTTCTTAAACATAAGGGTACTCAGGGAATTCATCATTTAGAACTGCTTTTACCAGAGTGTGTTTTGACTTTCCACATAAGTTAGATTTGAAGGTAACTTGGCCCAATGCAAGTTTCCATAGTGAGCGTTTCAGGGCTTGAAAATCACTTTGTGTACACATGTGTGACGGCTTGTTTTCCACCAGGAAACTGCTCAAAACAGTTCATTTCTGTAAAAACTATGTGCATGTGTGATGTGTTTCAAGTGGTTTCACAACATAGCAGTTAAGACTCATTGAGTTTCACTCAACTTCAGTTTTGGCCCAATGCAAGTCAATGGGGATTTCAAAAGTGAGTATGAGATGTTGAAGTGTACTTTGAAAAACAGTTGGGAAACCATCCAAACAGTTCTTAAACATAAGGGTACTGGGAATTCATCATTTAGAACTGCTTTTACCAGAGTATTTTGACTTTCCACAAAGTTAGATTTGAAGGTAACTTGAATTTTCCATAACGTTTCAGGGCCTGAAAATCACTTTGTGTACACATGTGTGACGGCTTGTTTTCCACCAGGAAACTGCTCAAAACAGTTCATTTCTGTAAAAAACTATGTCGCAGATGTGTTTCAAGTGGTTTCACAACATAGCAGTTAAGACTCATTGAGTTTCACTCAACTTCAGTTTTGGCCCAATGCAAGTCAATGGGGATTTCAAAAGTGAGTATGAGATGTTGAAGTGCACTTTGAAAAACAGTTGGGAAACCATCCAAACAGTTCTTAAACATAAGGGTACTGGGGAATTCATCATTTAGAACTGCTTTTACCAGAGTATTTTGACTTTCCACAAGTTAGATTTGAAGGTAACTTGAATTCACCATAACGTTTCAGGGCCTGAAAATCACTTTGTGTACACATGTGTGACGGCTTGTTTTCCACCAGGAAACTGCTCAAAACAGTTCATTTCTGTAAAAAACTATGTCGCAGATGTGTTTCAAGTGGTTTCACAACATAGCAGTTAAGACTCATTGAGTTTCACTCAACTTCAGTTTTGGCCCAATGCAAGTCAATGGGGATTTCAAAAGTGAGTATGAGATGTTGAAGTGTACTTTGAAAAACAGTTGGGAAACCATCAAACAGTTCTTAAACATAAGGGTACTGGGAATTCATCATTTAGAACTGCTTTTACCAGAGTATTTTGACTTTCCACAAAGTTAGATTTGAAGGTAACTTGAATTTTCCATAATGCGTTTCAGGGCCTGAAAATCACTTTGTGTACACATCTGTGACGGCTTGTTTTCCACCAGGAAACTGCTCAAAACAGTTCATTTCTGTAAAAAACTATGTATGCAGATGTGTTTCAAGTGGTTTCACAACATAGCAGTTAAGACTCATTGAGTTTCACTCAACTTCAGTTTTGGCCCAATGCAAGTCAATGGGGATTTCAAAAGTGAGTATGAGATGTTGAAGTGCACTTTGAAAAACAGTTGGGAAACCATCAAACAGTTCTTAAACATAAGGGTACTGGGAATTCATCATTTAGAACTGCTTTTACCAGAGTATTTTGACTTTCCACAAAGTTAGATTTGAAGGTAACTTGAATTTCCATAAGCGTTTCAGGGCCTGAAAATCACTTTGTGTACACATGTGTGACGGCTTGTTTTCCACCAGGAAACTGCTCAAAACAGTTCATTTCTGTAAAAAACTATGTGCCAGATGTGTTTCAAGTGGTTTCACAACATAGCAGTTAAGACTCATTGAGTTTCACTCAACTTCAGTTTTGGCCCAATGCAAGTCAATGGGGATTTCAAAAGTGAGTATGAGATGTTGAAGTGTACTTTGAAAAACAGTTGGGAAACCATTCAAACAGTTCTTAAACATAAGGGTACTGGGAATTCATCATTTAGAACTGCTTTTACCAGAGTATTTTGACTTTCCACAAGTTAGATTTGAAGGTAACTTGAATTTCACCATAGCGCGTTTCAGGGCCTGAAAATCACTTTGTGTACACATGTGTGACGGCTTGTTTTCCACCAGGAAACTGCTCAAAACAGTTCATTTCTGTAAAAACTATGTCGCAGATGTGTTTCAAGTGGTTTCACAACATAGCAGTTAAGACTCATTGAGTTTCACTCAACTTCAGTTTTGGCCCAATGCAAGTCAATGGGGATTTCAAAAGTGAGTATGAGATGTTGAAGTGCACTTTGAAAAACAGTTGGGAAACCATCCAAACAGTTCTTAAACATAAGGGTACTGGGAATTCATCATTTAGAACTGCTTTTACCAGAGTATTTGACTTTCCACAAAGTTAGATTTGAAGGTAACTTGAATTTTCCATAACATGCGTTTCAGGGCCTGAAAATCACTTTGTGTACACATGTGTGACGGCTTGTTTTCCACCAGGAAACTGCTCAAAACAGTTCATTTCTGTAAAAAACTATGTCGCAGATGTGTTTCAAGTGGTTTCACAACATAGCAGTTAAGACTCATTGAGTTTCACTCAACTTCAGTTTTGGCCCAATGCAAGTCAATGGGGATTTCAAAAGTGAGTATGAGATGTTGAAGTGCACTTTGAAAAACAGTTGGGAAACCATCCAAACAGTTCTTAAACATAAGGGTACTGGGGAATTCATCATTTAGAACTGCTTTTACCAGAGTATTTTGACTTTCCACAAAGTTAGATTTGAAGGTAACTTGAATTTTCCATAGCGTTTCAGGGCCTGAAAATCACTTTGTGTACACATGTGTGACGGCTTGTTTTCCACCAGGAAACTGCTCAAAACAGTTCATTTCTGTAAAAAACTATGTCGCAGATGTGTTTCAAGTGGTTTCACAACATAGCAGTTAAGACTCATTGAGTTTCACTCAACTTCAGTTTTGGCCCAATGCAAGTCAATGGGGATTTCAAAAGTGAGTATGAGATGTTGAAGTGCACTTTGAAAAACAGTTGGGAAACCATCCAAACAGTTCTTAAACATAAGGGTACTGGGGAATTCATCATTTAGAACTGCTTTTACCAGAGTATTTTGACTTTCCACAAAGTTAGATTTGAAGGTAACTTGAATTTTCCATAGCGCGTTTCAGGGCCTGAAAATCACTTTGTGTACACATGTGTGACGGCTTGTTTTCCACCAGGAAACTGCTCAAAACAGTTCATTTCTGTAAAAACTATGTCGCAGATGTGTTTCAAGTGGTTTCACAACATAGCAGTTAAGACTCATTGAGTTTCACTCAACTTCAGTTTTGGCCCAATGCAAGTCAATGGGGATTTCAAAAGTGAGTATGAGATGTTGAAGTGTACTTTGAAAAACAGTTGGGAAACCTTCCAAACAGTTCTTAAACATAAGGGTACTGGGAATTCATCATTTAGAACTGCTTTTACCAGAGTATTTTGACTTTCCACAAAGTTAGATTTGAAGGTAACTTGAATTTTCCATAGCGTTTCAGGGCCTGAAAATCACTTTGTGTACACATGTGTGACGGCTTGTTTTCCACCAGGAAACTGCTCAAAACAGTTCATTTCTGTAAAAAACTATGTCGCAGATGTGTTTCAAGTGGTTTCACAACATAGCAGTTAAGACTCATTGAGTTTCACTCAACTTCAGTTTTGGCCCAATGCAAGTCAATGGGGATTTCAAAAGTGAGTATGAGATGTTGAAGTGTACTTTGAAAAACAGTTGGGAAACCATCCAAACAGTTCTTAAACATAAGGGTACTGGGGATTTCATCATTTAGAACTGCTTTTACCAGAGTATTTTGACTTTCCACAAAGTTAGATTTGAAGGTAACTTGAATTTTCCATAGCAGCGTTTCAGGGCCTGAAAATCACTTTGTGTACACATGTGTGACGGCTTGTTTTCCACCAGGAAACTGCTCAAAACAGTTCATTTCTGTAAAAAACTATGTCGCAGATGTGTTTCAAGTGGTTTCACAACATAGCAGTTAAGACTCATTGAGTTTCACTCAACTTCAGTTTTGGCCCAATGCAAGTCAATGGGGATTTCAAAAGTGAGTATGAGATGTTGAAGTGCACTTTGAAAAACAGTTGGGAAACCATCCAAACAGTTCTTAAACATAAGAGTACTGGGAATTCATCATTTAGAACTGCTTTTACCAGAGTATTTTGACTTTCCACAAAGTTAGATTTGAAGGTAACTTGAATTTTCCATAAAGCGTTTCAGGGCCTGAAAATCACTTTGTGTACACATGTGTGACGGCTTGTTTTCCACCAGGAAACTGCTCAAAACAGTTCATTTCTGTAAAAAACTATGTCGCAGATGTGTTTCAAGTGGTTTCACAACATAGCAGTTAAGACTCATTGAGTTTCACTCAACTTCAGTTTTGGCCCAATGCAAGTCAATGGGGATTTCAAAAGTGAGTATGAGATGTTGAAGTGTACTTTGAAAAACAGTTGGGAAACCATCAAAACAGTTCTTAAACATAAGGGTACTGGGAATTCATCATTTAGAACTGCTTTTACCAGAGTATTTTGACTTTCCACAAAGTTAGATTTGAAGGTAACTTGAATTTTCCATAAAGCGTTTCAGGGCCTGAAAATCACTTTGTGTACACATGTGTGACGGCTTGTTTTCCACCAGGAAACTGCTCAAAACAGTTCATTTCTGTAAAAAACTATGTAGCAGATGTGTTTCAAGGGGTTTCACAACATAGCAGTTAAGACTCATTGAGTTTCACTCAACTTCAGTTTTGGCCCAATGCAAGTCAATGGGGATTTCAAAAAGTGAGTATGAGATGTTGAAGTGCACTTTGAAAAACAGTTGGGAAACCATCCAAACAGTTCTTAAACATAAGGGTACTGGAATTCATCATTTAGAACTGCTTTTACCAGAGTATTTTGACTTTCCACAAAGTTAGATTTGAAGGTAACCTGAATTTTCCATAGCAGCGTTTCAGGGCCTGAAAATCACTTTGTGTACACATGTGTGACGGCTTGTTTTCCACCAGGAAACTGCTCAAAACAGTTCATTTCTGTAAAAACTATGTCACATGTGTTTCAAGTGGTTATGTAGGTTGTTTTCCCCCAAAATGTAAACATTCATTTTTGAAAAAAAAAGGAAGGGGTTTAAGGGTTTAAAAAGTTAAAACCAATTCCCAAATTTTTAACTAAGGGAAGGGATTTCAAAAAAATAAGAGTTGGTGACTTTAAAAAAGTTGGGAAAAACAAAATTTTAAA
>NW_024379177.1:0-50000 GCF_016835505.1 Polypterus senegalus
CTAATCAATTTTCACTGCTAATTAACTCCTTTTCCTTTCATTTTAATAGCCCTGTTTTTAAGGATTCAGTCCTCTGAATTGATTTGTTTCTGCATTAAACGCAGCCAAACAGAAAAGAGATGTGAAACAAGCTAACAGATGACCAGTTAAACTGGAAAGTCAAACTCCAGCCAGTTTGTTAATGAGAAGCCAGTTCTTGCTGCTAATTAAAGCCGTTATTGAATATCAAGACTTGTTGCTGCTCTCATTCAACCACAGCAGACTCTTGATTTTCTGTTTTTCTCTAAGACCACCGTCAAGATGTTTTGGTGACCTGAGCAGCCCAACGTGACCGAGACCCTCACCTATCTTTATTTTCCGGTTAGCTGGTCGTGTTGCGGCTCGTTTTGTGTCTCATTATTGTTTGGCTGCTCATTAAGGAAAAATGAACAGCTAAGGGGGTCACGTCAATTAAAACTTAGGCAAAAAAATTAATTAGCAGCAAAACTGGTCGCTGATTAAGAAGGTGGTTAGAATTAAAACCTCCTGTCACTGCGGCCCACCAGGAGCGGAGTTGGACACCTCTGCTTTAAAAGGACACATCCAGGAAGTAAGTATCTAATTCTGGTTAGACGTAAATGAGTATTTATTTTCTCAACTTGATTATTTTACTACTGGGTTTACAACTAAGTGCACCTCAGGACTAAGAGGGGGCAGGCGGGTTTGGTTGGGGGTCTATCCGCATCTGTCAGGCTTAAGCCGTTTTTTTTATTTTCGAGTACAGAGTGGTGTTGCCCAGGTAAAACATTTTAAGGTCTGGTCTTTTTATCTGCTCCTCTGGCTTCAGTCTGTTCAGATATTTTATTTGCTCTGAGCCAGTAGATGGCAGTCATGTGGGAACTATCGGAAAAAAAAAAAATACACTGGCAATCCCTGGGTCCAAATTTGGGATTCCAAAGTAATCTGTCTTCTGTATGGTCCTAGAGAGCAACTATGAAAAATGTGGTGCAGATGGGTCAAAAGGTCTAGGTTTGTAATACTTGCTCTGAGTCAGTAGGTGGCACTGGTGTACAAACTGTAACACATAGGGTAATAAAAAACGCTAGGACTCTCAGGGTTAAACTTTTAGGTGCAAAGTTGTCTGTCTTATCAGTACAGTCATAGAGAGCAACTATGCAAAATTTGGTCCAGGTCTGTCACACAGTGTAGGATTGTGATACTTGTAGTGAGCCAGTAGGTGGCATTGCTGTGCAAACTATAACACATACAGAAAAAAAAAATGCTGGGATTCACAGGGTCACAAGTCTGGGTTCCAAAGTTGACCATCTTGTCCATATGGTCATAGACAGCAACTAAGCAAACATGTAGTCCCGATCAGTCAGAGGGTGTGGGAGTGTAATACTTGTAGTGAGCCAGTAGGTGGCATTGCTGTGCAAACTATAACACATACAGAAAAGAGCTGGAATTCTGAGGTTCCAAAGTTGTCTGTCTTGTCCATGTGGTCACAGAGAGAGCAACTAAGCAAAAATTTGGTCCAGATCAGTCCAAGGGTGTGGCATTGTAATACTTGCTCTTAGTCAGCAGGTGGCAATGGTGTGAAAAATGTATCACTCATGAAAAATAAAAAAATCCCTCTTGGATTCCCAGGGTCAAAATGTTGGGTTCCTAAGTAGTTTATCTTGCTTCTATGGTCCTAGAGAGCAACTATTCAAAATTTGGTCCACGTCAGTCAAAAGATCTATGTTTGTAATACTTGCTCTGAACCAGCAGGAGGCACTGGTGTACAAACTGTAACACATAGGAGAAACAAACACTGGGACTGCCAGGGTCAAAATTTTGGGTTCCTAAGTAGTCTATCTTGTTTGTATGGCTACATGGGGATCTAATCCAAGTCTTGAAAATTCTCAAAGGCTTCACCAGCATTGATCCATCAGAATTCTTTCAATTGGATAATGAATAACATACTCGAGGACGCCAGTGGGAATTACGGGGAAGTGTATTTAAGGTGGAAGCCAGGTAGTGGTCCCTTATGCAAAGAGTCAAAACGAAAACTTGGACATTTTTAACAAGTAAGAAAATGTCAGTTTATGTGACCGAGTTCCAGTCCGCCAACACCTCACATCGCACTCGGCCCATACTCCTCCTGCCGTCACGAAGAAGTGGAAGAGCTGCCGGAGCTGAGTTACTACCTCAAGTGGAGGTCTTGTTCATGAGTGAGGGTAAGAGGGATGGTGAGATCGACAGGCCGATTGGGGCGGCGAGTGAACTTACCCGGAAGTAGCTACACTGATCCATACTGTAGTGTTGAAAAAGGAACTCAGCCAGAAGACAAAGCTTTATGAGCTTTGGGTAATGACTGAAAGGATGAGATACCCCCTGGTGAAAAACTGATCCTGTCCGAATAGGGCTTGTGGACACCAGAGGGCGCTCCAGCTCCCCAAACACCCAGCAAAAGCAGACAAGGACGCAAGTTTAAAGCATTTCCCACCACAGTGACAAGCACAATTAAGCACAATGCAGCGCAAGTCTTGTCTTCTCTCTCTCTGTCACTGCCTCCTCCTATCTCTGGCTCGTCCATGTGAGGCAGGCAGCTCCTGTAGATGTGGTCCAAAAACACATCCGGGTGAGACATAAACCCCATGAAGTTTGGTTCCCCAGTCCCTGCAGCACCCAATGCTGCCCTGTGGGAATCTGAGGCACCGCTACAGCTCAGGGGGGCTGCCATCTAGTGTTCTGGGGGAGATGATGGCCTGTGCACGCTCTCTCCCTCCCCGCTGACTGGGTAAGGACACGGGACGTCCCTCACTGGCTCAAAATGTTCATAAGCAAAGATTTTAATGGCACGCGTTAACCTGGCGTGACAGAAAACTGAAGTTCCTGAACAAGGCTGCAGGGAAGAAGACAACATGAACATTTGACACAGAGGGTCCTAGCGTTATGAGGAAGCAGCGCTGCAAATTGCCTTGTTGGTCCACCCTAAGAATAAACGCCGCCGTCTTGACTTTTTGACGTTTACTTTCTTAATAGGGAAGGCCCACAAACCAGCACGGCAATCCAGCTTTGAGCTAAAATGAGCTGTGGTTTATCAGCAAGCCATTAAAGGGAATGCGAGCGTAATGAACTCGAATTATAAACAGTTCCATGGAAAAAAGATCAGGCTGCAAAAATGAGGAAGAATTAAAAAAGAAGAAGAAAAATAAATGAGTGCAAAAGACCAGAACGCCTCAAGAGGAGCTCGTAACAAAGACGTTTTGGCACAGCCAGTGCATACTTGGGCACGTGAAACATGCTGGAAAAATATTTTAATGATTTGGTTCAAGAAAACAAAATGCTTTTTCTTGTGTTCGGGTTTTGAGTATAAAGGTTAGCCACCCTCTAAACCAGGCGTCCCCAACTCTGGTCCTGGTGGGCCGCAGTGGCTGCAGGTTTTCATTCCCACCCTTTCCTTAATGAGTGGCCTGCTTTTGCTGCTAATTCACTTCTTTTGAATTCAGGCAAGATGTCAGCTTGCATATTGTAATCTTTTTAGTTAGCCAATAAAAAGTGTCATTTCACTTGACTTTTCACACCATCAAGTTCAAAAGCAAGCGTCTGTCATGTTATGGTGGTGTCCGAGTGCTCCTATTAGGGTGCCATTAAACCAGAAAGATGTGGGATAATATTGGAGCAAAGTGTGCTGCCACCAGACAGCGGCTTTACCAGGGACGTCCCTGCAAGGACGACAGCAAACCACATTCTGCTTAAGTACGAGCTTGGCAGTCCTGACCTGTGGGGGCGCATTATGGAGTGGGACAATGGGCGAATGGGGGGACATCTGCTGGCTAAACTCACCCAACGCGTGTCTTTGGTGCCCAAACACTTAGTGAGCGTCATCAAAAGAAACGGCGATGTGCTTCAAACAGGTCGGGACAGCCGACTGTCACGTCACGGCCATCAGATTTGACACGGGTGTGTGTGTACTTTTAAAAAAAAAATAATTCAATGTGAAGTGTTGTCAGAGCGTGCGCACTGAAGCGCGGCGTGAACAGGATTTACAAATCACTTCTTTTCCCAACTTTTTATGGAACTGGGCAGGACCAGATTAAGGCGAAATTGGGCCTGATGCTGCAGCGCAAAAAAAGGCCTGGCGCCTGTGCATTCGACACTCGCCGTACACGCGCACTCAGACCGACCGAGGAGCCTTAAGTGCTTGTGACGCAACCAGCCAGCCAGCCTTTATTGAACATGAAGAATAATAACGACGTCGTATCGTAACAACTCGAGATTAACATCAAACTATGTAACATCGACACTCAATAGCAATTGTCTGAAAAGTGCACTTAATGCAGAAAACCTAACAATGAAATACACAAAACTTTGCAATTCTCTTACGAAACAGAGTAAGAAAAAATGAATTTGCAGAGACATTGGGTCAAAGTGACCCTGTTCAGGCTCTTGAGGGTAAAAATTTGTCCACGATTTAAATTTCATAATAGACCTGTCGAGGATTTTAAAAATTCTAAAGATCCATGCCAGGCCCGCAGGCCGGCTTTTAGTTTTACCTTTACAGATAACCATTTAAATAGCCAGCGATCTTTACTGTACAACTAACTTTCAAGGTGAACAATTTACTACGTGGCACTTACCGAACAATAATAAAGTGTCAAGAATCCTCAAGAGATTGCAAAAAAACGCAGCTAAATTACTAAGTAAACTTTTTAACATTAAATTGATAGCATAACTTGAAATCTTTGGTTAACAATAAACACAACAACGTTATAGTTACGTCACAGCGCAAAGAACAATAGTGACTGTATAATAAGTAATGCTGTGTCTAGGCGTCCGAAAGTCGGACTCCAAATTTCATTCTAAGAATTATTTTGAGGTTAATATAGCAAAGGAAAACTGTTCAGCTTCCAGAAAATTCTCGTCTGTTTTCATCTGGGCCTATTTCAGGAATAGGCCTAATGCTGCAGCATCAATAGCACCCACCTTAATCCGGCCCTGGAACTGGAGGTTGGACTTTTCCACTCAGAATTGAGTCTGATGAAAACATGGCAGGATAGACGCCACCAGAAAGAAAGAAAGAGAAAGAAAGAAGGAAGGAAATCCGAAATACCTGCTACAAGACGAGTCAGACGAGCAGTTAGTGTGAGAAAGGCGTCTAGTAAGCAGCGACTAAGAGGTGTTAGCAGCGGTGAGCCGATTAGAGCAGTTAGTCGGTTTTTACTGTACCTCTGCAGACGACACTTGACTTTCAAAGGATTCTGCTGACTTAACAGGCGTGGAGGTTTTGCTGTTTGTCAGCCATGGTTTATCATAATTGCGGGTTATGTGTTGGGGAGTCTGCATGAAACAATGGCAAAATCAAAATACAAAGGGCGTTAGATGAAAGAGGATAACATGAAATGGCAGGACATGAAAATGACACATGAGATGTTACAAGCCAAAAATCAATGAAGCTTACAAACTGTCAAGCAAAAAACAAAACGGCAAAATGCGGCCATAAAACAAATGCTGCGGAGGAGAACAACTGGCAATTAATAGAAACTGAAAATCCATTTAATGTCAGCTGCTCCAAGATGAAGTCACCTCCGGTGATGCTGAGGCTCCGTTTTGGGTTGAGCCTCGGAAAAGAACGGATTTCAGTTGTTGGCCGAGGATCGTCCACAGGCATCTGATTTCAATTCCAAGATCTCATTTCTGTCACCTCTCCATTCGGGGTACTCTAAGGACATGTCCTTGGCATCACAATAGGGAGGGACACTCTACAAAACTGGGCACGACTTGGGGAAGCTTCTGGAGATCTCTGCTGTCATCAAGCTGTCTGATCAAACCTTAACTTGAAGGAAAACGCCACCCAAAAATGATAAGTTTTTAAAAATGTTATTCACCTCAAGTAGTTTGTAGTGATGGCCGAGGACCAATTATAATGTCATGTGTTCATGGAGGAATCAAATACTGAATACTCAAACTCAGCTGGGTCAATAGATGACCGGAGCTACACAGGGCCACACGATGTAAAAAAAGAAAACTCTCATGTATCTCATGCTGCATTATCCACATGTCCGATAACCATTTGAATGGTCAAAACGTGCAAAATGTGTGCATTATGTCCGGAAAAGAAGGTATTACATGTAAACAGGAAAGACGTAACTCCCACAATGCTGTGCGCTAGAATTGAAGAGCCGTCTCTCTCCCTCATTCATTAGTGTAGATAACTGTCCTTAATTCAAACGCAACACACTGTGGAAGTGACGTCTTCCGACAAACATCTGTATTAATAAAATGAATTACATTTGTCATTCCAACACATGGTACATCATAAGCATTAACACTGTTTATAAATTCCAAACCAAATGGCATTTAACAGAGACATATACATTGCATTTGTCATTCCAGCAGATGGCGCATCTCAAACATTAAAACTGCTTTAACGAATCCCATATCAAATGCCTTATAACAGAGACATATGCATTGCATTTGTCATTCCAACAAATGGCACATCACTAACATTTGTAGTAACAGAATGCATTACATTTGTCATTCCAACAGATGGTGTATCAGAAACATTAACACTGCGTTTATGAATTTCATACCAAATGGCATATAACACAGATATGTGCATTGCATTTGTCATTCCAGCAGATGGCGCATCATAAGCATTCCATCAAATGGAATATACCAAAGACATATGCATTGCATTTGTCATTCCAACAAATGGCGTATCAGAAACATTAACACAGCATTTACAAATATATCAAATGGTATGTAATAGAGACATATGCATTGCATTTGTCATTCCAACAGATGGCGCATTACCAACATTTAGAGTAATAAAATGCGTTGCATTTCTCATTCTAACAGATGGCACATCATAAACATTCCATCAAATGGAATATACCAAAGACATATGCATTGCATTTGTTATTTCTACTGATGGCACAACAAAAAAATGTGTAATAATAAAATAAATTGCATTTGTCATTCCAACAGATGGCACAACGCAAACATTGTTAGTAATGCATTTTATTAGTACAGATGTTTGTGATGTACCACCTGTTGGAATTACAAATGCACGCATACGTCTCTGTCATATGCTATTTGGTATGTGATTCTTAAGAGCAGTGTGAATGTTGGAATGTATTTTATTACTACATCCATCCATCCATTATCCAACCCGCTATATCCTAACCACATGCCTTACAAAATATATTCCAATAGACGGTGCACTGCAAATGTTAACACCAAGGTCTACATTTGCTTACTTGGAAGTCAAACGGGTAGCACAGTTAGTCCAGAAATAAATTGAATGACTTGACATGTGGATTACGCAACACGAGTAACGTGAGATTTTATTTTTTTTTCCAGTGACGTTTTTTATATTGTTTGCTGACGTCCAGCACTGGTGACCATTGAAACTTATTCTATCACAAAGTTCTCCATAAAAGCAAGAGATTAAAACTTTTGCTCAGCCACCTTTACAAAGCACCTGGGGTAATCTGGCATGTATATACAATCTCATCTCTGGGGGTGTTTTCCTTTAAGATACTTTCCAATGCACTTGAATTATCTCCAAATCAGTCATGAACAGAACAGACGTGCCAAGATTTTCATGAAATGCACCAAGGTAGCTTCACAATTCATGTGGTGTTCCTCGAGACAGACGCATGGTCACATATCTGTAACTGACTATAAATGATCTTTCTTTGTGAAATATCTTAACATTTGATTGGCTCGCCATACACAAACCAATCCTGAATCTTTTACACTTTGCAAACATGTGTTACAAATGGGGGAGTATAAAAGTGAGAGCAGTCCAAGGGTGAAAAGCAACTCATGATCTACACTTCTTGATCCTCGTAACATGGCTGTTTGCCACCAGTGGGATGCCCTCTTATTATTCAATCTGACCTGAGCTGGTCTCTCCGAGAGCTGAAAGCTAACTTCAAGAGTGTGTGATCATTTAGCAAAAACACTCTACAAGGAATAATGAGTGATTGTGAAGAGCTGGCTCACTGGCAGGACACCGCCAATCATCTTAAACAAACACAGAAATCAACCAATCAAAGCTATTCTTGCCTTGGCAGGATGCACAAGTGGACTTACCTTGGGGGTACTGGTGGCAGTGGGTTGAGGTTGGACGGAAGCACAGCTGTGACTGGAGTTTGATCGATTCGGAGAGGCAGCTCTGGAAGACGGCCGTGATCGGCGACCTCGGTAGCGGAAGCTACCCATCGCCTGTGATATACCCTCCGGTAGAATGAACTTTTCTCGAAGTTCCATATTTGTTCTCCCTTTAGCTAAAAACACCATCAAGAAAGACCAGGAAGGTTAGTCAGTTTCTACCAATGGGCGAGAGTTTTTTTCTAGAAAGAGACGTGAGACACAGTAATGCAGGGCTGGAGATCAGGGGAACACAGAAGTTCAAACTTGATCTTGCTTTTTGATTGTTTTTTTTTTTTCATTTAAAGCAGATCGAAATAAAAGACAAGCTATGGCAAAGTCATAAATCAGCAATCAGAGGTGATCAAAACCAAACATGCATTTTCCACAACATTGCACAATAAGTAACAATTGTTTTAATTCCAGTCCATTAAAAATGAAAGGGCTATTGTACTACCAGAGACACGTGAAAAGAAACCAAACAAAAAAAAAACCATAAACAGCACTCAGTGGATTCAAGGCATCATGCTCGAGCACCTCTCACAACATATTTGGACGTTTCATAGTAAAATGATTTCATGCAGCTGACAGAAACTCCTGTATGTGACTTTAAGGACAAAGTGAGTTGACCTATAAAAACAAAAAATAAATTCAGACTGGCCGAAATGCCCGGCACTGCCCAGGTATATTTGTAAAATGGGCCTTTCAAAATGGCGACCCTACTGTTATTTCTAGCTGTCCCATCCACCATCTACACTGCCCCTCTATCGATGTCTCTGCTCTTGTGATAATTGAGAATTTGTTCTTTTTGCCTCAAACTGGATTCCTGAGTCGCAGTAAACTCCTTGCTGGGTTGTAGCCATGAATGCTGTCATGTTTGACTCATCCTCGATGATCTAGGTGGACAGTTCGTAGTGTTTAAATTATGAAGAAAGGCTGACAAAGCAAAAGTTAAAGAACAATCCTTTGGGTCTCCCTTGTCTTACTCTGCACTTCCACTCCCAATCAGGCCTCACCCAACGCCTCCCTGCTAAAGCGCATGATACTCCATTTTATATTACAGTGGATAGAAGCAGCACATGGTGTTGCCCAGGTAAGTCATTTTAAGGTCTGGTCATTTCGTCTGCTCCTCTGGCTTCAGCCTATTCAGATGTTTCATTTGTTCTGAGCCAGCAGGTGGCAGTCGTGTGGGAACTATAGGAAAAAAAAATACATTGACACCACGTGGGTCCAAATTTGGAATTTCCAAAGTAATCTGTCTTCTGTATGGTCCTAGAGAGTAACTATTACTAAATAGTTGCACTATAGTTCTTACTATATACTAAAAATGAGGTGCAGATGGGTCAAAAGGTCTAAGTTTGTAATACTTGCTCTGAGTCAGTAGGTGGCACTGGTGTGCAAACTGTAACACACAGGAGAAAAACAAACACTGGGACTCCCAGGATCAAAATTTTAGGTGCAAAGTTGTCTGTCTTATCAGTACAGTCATAGAGAGCAACTATGCAAAATTTGGTCCAGGTCTGTCACACAGTGTAGGATTGTGATACTTGTAGCGAGCCAGTAGGTGGCACTGCTGTGCAGACTGTAACACATACAGAAAAAAAAAGCTGGGATTCACAGGGTCACAAGTTTGGGTTCCAAAGTAGACCATCTTGTCTATATGGTCATAGATAGCAACTAAGCAAAGATGTAGTCCAGATCAGTCAGAGGGTGTAGGAGTGTAATACTTGTAGTGAGCCAGTAGGTGGCACTGCTGTGCAGACTGTAACACATACAGAAAAGAGCTGGGATTCACAGGTTCCAAAGTTGTCCATCTTGTCCATGTGGTCACAGAGAGCAACTAAGCAAAAATTTGGTTCAGATCAGTCCAAGGGTGTGGGATTGTAATACTTGCTCTTAGTCAGCAGGTGGCAATGATGTGAAAAATGTATCACTCATGAAAAATAGAAATCCCTCTGGGATTCCCAGGGTCAAAATTTTGGGTTCCTAAGTAGTCTATCTTGTTTGCATGGTCCTAGAGAGCAACTATTCAAAATATGGTCCAGGTCAGTCAAAAGGTCTAGGTTTGTAATACTTGCTCTGAGCCAGCAGGAGGCACTGGTGTACAAACTGTAACACATAGGAGAAAAAAAAACAAAAAAACACTGGGACTCCCAGGGTCAAAATTTTAGGTTCCAAAGTTGTCTATCTTATCAGTATGGTCGTAGAGAGGAACTATGCATAATTTAGTCCAGATCTGTCAAAGGATGTGTAGGATTGCAATACTTGTAGTAAGCCCGTAGGTGGCACTGTTGTGTAAACTGTAACACAGACAGAAAAAAAAGCTGGGATTCACAGGGTCACAAGTCTGGGTTCCAAAGTAGACCATCTTGTCCATATGGTCATAGACAGCAACTAAGCAAAAATGTAGTCCAGATCAGTCAAAGGGTGTAATACTTGCTCAGAGCCAGCAGGTTGCAATGGTATGAAAACTGTAGCACACAATAAAAAATAAAAATCCCACTGGGACCCCCAGGGTAAAAATTTGGGGTTCCTAAGTAGTCTAGTTTATTTGTATGGTCCTAGAGAACAACTATGCAAAATTTGGATCTATATTGATCAAACGGTGTACGATTGTTATACTTTGCCACTAGGTGGCAATGTTGTTTAAAGGTACTATATAAATAAAATGTATTATTTTATGATTACGAATATCATTATTAAACTGTAACATATATGGAAAAAAAATGTTGTCCATATGGTCATAGAGAGCAACTATGAAAAATTTGGTCCAGATCAGTCAAAGGGTGTAGGATTATAGAGGGAACACAAAAGATAGACATTCTATTTTATAGAGATAGATTTAATAAAATTAACTTTAAAACAAATAGGAATAGGACCTGACTATATATAAATAAGAACAAAGATATCTTTATTTTACATACTGCTGCTAGGGCCACAAACATTATTATTACTGCATTTTGGGCTGACACCATTATGATGTTATAGCGTCATATTGTTCATGCAGAGTCCAGTGAAGTTCTTATTTGCATGTGCTAATCAACATAAAACACATCTTTACTCTCTAAAAATATGTTTTAGTTGTGTCCTTCTTCCTATCTTTTATCTCTTTAATTAACCCCTTTTTTCAGTTACTTGTAATTTTTAATTAATTGTATTACTGTGTTTCCCTTCGGCCTTTGCCACCTTTGTTCGATTCTTGTTAATTCTTCTTATTGCTTAATCTACTAAATAATTAAACACTGAGGTCTGTGTGTTCCGCCCCTCGGAGCAATCTGATTGGTCTGTTTGGCTTTGGTGATGCGATAAAAGAGGAAGTGCGTGTGTGTGTGTGTGTGTGAGGAGTTAAGGTGTATGAAGCACACAGGCTGAGAGAGTCGCCTGTAAACACCGGACAGGAGGTGAGGAGGTGAGGAGGTGAGAAAGGGGCTTTCAAAATAACGACAGAGTCTGAGAAGCCGGCCTTACAGAATGCGCTCGCTCGAGAGAGGGAGAGTCGGTGAAGAGACGTTCACACTAACACATGAGTACCGAGGAAAGCAGCTGAAGGCAAGGCAGGAGATGGAAAATACTTATTAGATAATTCTACTATTACAGGTACTGTGACTAGTGAACAGAATTAAATGACATAAGTGACATTATGATTTTGGCTTAGTGTTTAGGGAGGGCTTTCATTAGGGCGTCACCTTCCCCTTGATGATAAACAAAGTGCTTGTGACAGCTCTTGTCCTAAATATGACGGCTTTACTAGACCTGTCCCAGACATTACGGTGCCCTGAAATGGGGGTTGGGTCTGTGTAGAAAAAGTGTGGTGTGACCGAAATCAGAGGGGTACATCAAGGAAAAATGCATCTTTGTCACAAACATTATGGAGGGCAAGTGTATCTGTGCTATGGATGGCAAGAAATCATGTCCAGTGCAACTGAAGAATGCAATACAGTGTGGTGGACGACATGGATAGATTGGATGGCATTCCCTTACCCGGCCACGTTGCCAATGTGTTCTAGCGTTAAAGGGTGCTGACCTGAGGGGTATCCCAGCTCTTTCTGTTTGTTACAATGGATATCTTTGGTACAAACTCATCTGGATACTGGAGAAGGTGCAAACTCTACACTGGAACTGGGATATTAAATTCCTTGGATTTATGATAAAGTAATTCCAGTGCTGTCTTGGAATCAAACCAGTATTGTTATGGCCAAGTACAGTCAAACGGTGTAACTCGACTCTGAAATGGTTTACTCTGCAGAACCTCCAGCTGGAAGAACTTAGAGAAACTGGATTAGGAACACGTTCTGCTTTTTTTTGCAGCCTGTTGGGTTATTGCCTTTTTAGTTATTACTTTATAAAGTTAGAAGTAGATTACTGCGTATTAAAAAGGGCAGTTAAGCTGATATAACTGTGCAAACATGAAGTGCAAGCATGGCTTATGAACTAAAGAGCACACACACACAAAAAAAATGAAGGGCACAGCAGTGGCCACGCTGGCACAGCCACACCAGAACGCAGGCTCTACCACAGGACAAGGACACAGCAGCATGCATTTGACCCGAAGGCGATTCAGTCCACGACAAAGGGGACGAGCCATTAGCTAGAAGCACAGAATCACACAAATGCCACAGAAGCAAGGCAAGAGAGAAAGGGACAGGGAAAGACAGAGAGACGGACAGACTGACGGACAGACACAGAGAGAGAGAGATTTGCAAACCTATAGGAGACTGAGTAATTGAAGAGTTTGATTCCGAACGTAACATTTTACTCCCATGATGATGAACTAGAAAAAACAATATAGGTATCTGGTCACAAGAGAAGCAGGAGAAGGGCTGAGCAGGAAAAGAACAACCACAAAAATAAAAAAAATAATAAATAAAGATAAAGAAAAGTAGAACAGCCAGAGGAAAATAAATAAAGACAGAGACACGAGACTGCAAGCTGTCACAGACAATACAGTAGAAGTGTGTTCAACAGACTTGACACCGTGCTTGCCTCCCAATTGCTTGCTTAGCTTACGGCCTCCTGCACTGTTCTCACATTATACTATGAAGTGGGACAGGAAAACTTTTGTTACCCTTGACGATGCCCCATCCCCCAACATCCATCAATCCCCCAGGCCAGGCCATTAGAAGGCACGGGGGTTCATTTAGCAAGAATAAAAAGGAAGGATGGGCAGTCTGGACCTCCCAATCACACTCTGTATGGTATGGGGAGTCCAAAAAGAGTCCACCAAATGCCACTACAGGGGGCTCCTCAGGGGTACCTGCAGACCTTGGAGTGCTGGCCAGGTACCCCAAAACTACTTAGTACTTAGTAAAGGCTTTCCAAATTCAGGCTTAAAAAGCCAGTGACTCAGTAGATAAACAACAAAGGTGCTATATAATAGATAGATAGATATGAAAGGGGCTATAGATAGATATGAAAGGCACTATATGACAGATAGATAGATAGATAGATATGAAAGGGGCTATAGATAGATATGAAAGGCACTATATAACAGATAGATAGATAGATAGATAGATAGATAGATAGATAGATAGATAGATAGATAGATAGATAGATAGATATAGATCTTTATTTGCACATGGGGGTATTGGGACTTAGAGGTGGGAGGAAGCCATTGCTAATGTACTTGACAAATTTTAGGATTTTGTTATTTTCAACACCTATGTGTTCAGATTTCATTTGGTTTGATTGTTCAACAGTTTTGTTAATAAAACCCTTTTATTTTGTTACTTTCATTATTCTAGTCACCATTTTGGTTCTGAGATGATACACAAGATCCTCCTACAGTCCACACAGACATTTCTATAGTTAGTCTATAGATAGAAATACTCATGATCTTTACTTCCTCACATATTGGGGTCACTAAGTTATTAGTTTGTAATCTGTTATTTCTATGCAGAAGTCTTACCTTTATAGTGCATCAAGAAATAACTAAGACCCCTTTACTTTCTGTACACTTTGTTTTGCTGTCAATTTCATTTAAAATTAATACATTTCCCATTTCTGTCCATTAATCTTCCAATGAAAAAGTGAAAACATGTCTTCAGAAAGATTTGTAAATTTATGGCCTACATGTAAGGCAGGTTGTATTGGTCTATCTATTAAATAGTGCCTTCCATATCTATCTATCTATCTATTTTTCTATTATGTAGTGCCTTTCATATCTATCTATCTATCTATCTATCTATCTATCTATCTATCTATCTATCTATCTATCTATCTATCTATCTATCTATTATATAGTGCCTTTTAATCTATCTATCTGTCTATCTATCATATAGTGCCTTTCTGATCAATCAGTCTTTCTATCTATTTAGTGCCCTTCACCCCTGAACAAGGCCATGAAAAATGTAGTACAATCCCAGTTACAGCAGCTGCACTTCGACAGAATGGTGGACAATACGTCACACTGCAGGTTAGACAGCTTGAATTTTGTTCCAAATCAGAGAACAAGGCCGTGAGTAAATAACACGGTTGCAGGCACCTTTTTACTTAATAGGGCATCTCAATCAGGTAAAGTTCCTATTATCTGTGATTTTCTGGGCTGTAAGCCCTCAGTTGGATTCAAAAAGACAAATCACGTGGGAGGTGATTAACATTCACTGCACATTTAGGCTCTGCTTTAGTCACTCATGTAGATGGGGGTCTGTTAATTCAGTGTACATCACCAAGAACACCATTGTAATTGCTGCTTTGGCGTTTCTTCCTTAGGGTTTTCTGTTATGTTTTCCCAGTTCCTAACAATTCCAAGGTCTGGTTGAAGGGCTTACAGATGAGTTTAATAAACACATCAAGCAGCTGATGAGATCAAGTCAGTATTTTAACCCTTGGCATCATTTGGTTTGGCCAAATATGGAAGTATTCTTCACCTTATACATGTGCTACTGGGGACAGAGAGGGGGATCTGTAGGACATAACACAAATAAATCATGATTATTTACCTCTGCACGGGTCATTCTTCACTAAAAATTCATCAAGCGCCATCCAACCACCTCCAACACGAACCATGACTGTACTCCGCAGAATCCGGACGAGACGCAGCTGTTGTGAATCTCCAAACTGTTAAAAATGAAGAGCACAAGGTGAGTGGAGATGTTCTGCAATACCTTATTATTCCTTTCAGCTCATAAATGCGTGACAGGAACACACATTCCCACTGATGCAGACATCGGATCAATACAACTGGTTGATATATTTTTTTTCCTCCCTGCAAACATTTTTTTTTTCGAATATGACAAGCTTTTTTATAGTGTAACCACTAAAAGAAACATGAGGGTTGGGGACTGTGAATTTCGATTAAAAACTTTATTAGACAATTTACATCAATTCCTTTATTAGTCCCTTGGTGTGTCAGACTATCCTACTGAACCGAGTCAAAAAAAATGAAGTCTAAGACCAAAAATTGCTGGAAGAGTCACGTACCGTGTGACATGGTCTTCAGCTGCATGCATGACAACAGACTGAGCTCTCTCGCAATCCACCGCTCGGATACACGTCTGGACTGTTAAAGCACTAATCCTGCTCGCTGCGCCATTTGTTACAGTCTAGGAAGTGTGGTGTTACTGGCTAAGTGTGCAAGCTGGCAATATTTGGGTTACATAGAAGCTCTTTCTTCAACCTGAGCAATAGAAGGCGAACGCCAGTTGCCCGGCCAATGGGAGACTACTAAGCTGGTGTGCTGCCCATTTGGTGTTTACAATATCAGGCTGAGCTTTCCCTGAGCCTCCAAGTAGGCTGGGATTCAAGACACATGGTTAGCGCAGGAGTGGGGCGTTTTTCATTTCGTTTGGTTGGAGAAGAAGGAATGAGTAGGAAAGGTTAGCATCAGCCGCGTTGACTACTCGTTGGCAGGCCCGGGAGCTGTGTGACGGTTCCATGAGGTGGCAGTATTCTCGTCCACGGAGCGCTGGAGCAGGCAAGAGGAGGAGATGTCACCAGAGTGAGTTGGAAGAGGGAGGCTGAAGTGCAGTGTGGCATTTGGAGATGGGTAAAGGACCCTGGCAGCTGTGGTAGCCACTGCAGATCTACAGAATAGATCTAGGGATGCGGCTGGCTGCATCTGGGAAGGAGCCAGATGCAACGGCATCGCTTGGAAGGGCAAGGCACCCTGGGAGCTGTGGGCAGTCACAATTCGAATTTGCTTGAGGATCTGGGATGAGCTTGTGGTGCCCCATGATGGACCGAAAGTGAGGACAGGGAAAAACTACAAGGATGCTTATCTCTCCACCATTTTGGTTTTAACTTTATTTATTGAATTATTTATTTGTACCCCAAAAAAATAAGTTGGTTTTATGTCACAATTTTCTGGATTTATTTTTATTGAATTACAATTTTTTTTTGGGAATGCACTGCTTACTGCACCTTTGCACTTTTGATTCTCCAATTTTAAAATGAATTGCCAATCATCTCACTTTTAAAGTCTTTGCTTGTCTGCCCGACTCTTCCTGGTTCTTCCTTGTTTTTTGACTATCGATGCCCTAGATAAAGGAAGATGACCAATGGCTGGGGGTTCAGGACATCATTTGAGGCGGAAGGTTTTCCTCTTTTAGTGACTTTCTAGTTGGCTCGTTTTGTGTGTTCATCTCAGTAGGCTGTTTATAAAGCGGCGACACTACGGTCCTCTAATTACAAAACGATGACCGTGCCAGCGTGGTGTGATTTGTGAACGCTAAACAAACAGGGAACCAAAGCGTTAGCCAGGCCCTTATTTTTCTTGCTGTGCTTTAATACTTGACATCTAATTTTGAAACCAAAGACTGACAGATGAAACAAATTTGAATGAGAGGGACGCGGACCACGCGTTTCCAGAAATTTCTACTGCATTCCTGATGGCTTGTCAACCAGTTGCATTCTGATCCAGGCACGATCACTTGGTACCACAGAACAACAGCTATGGCCTCATGCTTTCTGCAGACAAAAATAAATAAAATAAAATCTTTTGGAAAATCAAGAAAAGTGAATAGTGTGATTTTTCTTTTTTCTAGACTATAGATCACCAAATTGAAAAACACAAGTGCTGAGACGATACAGAAAAAAAAAAGAAAAACGTAAAATATTGTAGAATGGAACATCTGATTAAAAAAAAAAAGGAACAAACATGAGAAATGATTACTTCATACTAAAGAAATTTTGGGTGGAAATTTAGGAGAGGGTCAAATGTTCTTGACCCCCTCGGTTCAGGATGACGTCTGGCTACAGGCGTCCGTCCATGTGGCCTGATTGAATATCACACTTTCTTTCCAAATGATTATGCAGCTGGGTGAATTTGGGTGATCAGATAAAAGAAATGAAATTTGGTAATGATCTGAAAAATTGACGACAAACGCTGAAGAATAACAATTTACCAGTATACAGCTTTCCAATACAGCAACTTGTAGTTGTGGGGTTACATTTTGATTGTCTCTGTTTGTTACTGTCTCATCCACGATTAATGGTTCATGTAAGCAGTGTACAAGACCAAACTGTTAAAAGAATTGTTTAAGTAGATATCTGTAGTAATGTATTGAAATATGTGCTTACATGACATAAAAATGTAGAGGAGATACATGGCTTCAAAACAAAACAAAACAAAAAAAGGAAAACCTAAAAGTAAACCAATAGCATTGTCCAGGTTTAAGTGAATGTCAAACACATACATACATTTACAAACAGTGGCAGCTGGTGACAAGCTGGCGGGGGACACTTTCGTTACATCGTTCAGTGGGGACAGTCTGTAACAGCACAACTTCAGTGGGACAACCTTGTGCCAAAGTGTGGCATGTGAGAATTTAAATGAAACTTCACAAGTGCGCCCAGTCAGTCTACCCTGGCCTTTGGTTTTATAGAGAAAATGCTGAACTCCACTCATCTCACCAGTTTTCTGATCCAATCTATAAATCTTATCATACACTCGTCTGTTTGTCTGGTAGGTAAATCCACATTGTTGAACCGATCGTCGCCAAATTCAGCACAGATTCTCCATTTGTAATAAGAACACAGACTATTTTCCCCATCAGAAACTTTATCTAGTGACCATCCAAAATGGGCCAGTACTCACCAATCCTCGGTACTGGCAATTCTACGTTATGTTATTTAGAATACCGGGAATTTTTCCTGCGTTGAAAGTGTTTGACATCAGCTGGTACTCACTTGTATCTACGACAAGCATTTACACTTTTTGACTCCAGTATGGTTGATTTTTCTCTCATAACTCTATAATATAATGCTGCAAGTGAGACCTGGCAGCGATCTCCTGGGAACTGTAGCAGGGGGGATACCAGTCTCTATCTAAAATCCCTCCATCTCCTAGCTAATACATATACAAGCAAATATCCTCCTGCACCTCTTGTCTCCTACCTGAATTCCTAAAACTATTTTGTCTCCTATCTTAAATATGTACAAGCGAATATTCCCCTGCACCTCTGGTCTCCCTCTTCTTCTAGCTTATATATTTACAAGGGATATATCCACTTCTGGTCTCCTAACTAAAATCCTAACATCCTTCCATCTCCTAGTTTATATATGTACAAGGGAATATCCTCCTGCACCTTCAGTCTCCTATCTAAAATCTCTCCATCCCCTAGCCACTATGCTGTATGTACAAGGGAATATCTTCCTGCACCTCCTGTTTCCTACCTCAGATCATAAAATCCCTTAGTCTCCTGGAAGGGAGAGAAAGAGATCTTTGTTCACAGATTCAGGCTATCATGACTGCCAACCGCTAAATACTGACTTGAAGGGGTGAATACTTATACCTTCAATTATTCTTTGTTTCATATTTGTAACTAATTTAGTTTCTGTTACAGTAGTTATTAATGTCATCTTTGCATTACCATTTTTTATTTCACTGTGGGTTTACTTTTTGGTGCTATGTTCTCTTTGGTATATTAAATGACTAGATTTTCCTCTTGGGACTATCTATCTATCTAAAATTAACCCCAATTCACCTGATTTCTATTGCTTATAATAATTTCTTGTATAAATTTATGCCCTGTTAGTATGTTGTTCCACTGGTCAGGAAACACTGGATACAGTGTTGGGCTGAACGGAGATGTCCATTTCCCCCAACACACATTAGGGAGGGTTCACCCCCGTAGGCCCACTTATACCAGCCACCACTATATGTATATGTATATATCTCTATATTTATATCTATATATATGTATATACACTCTATAGATATACTTAGACACAAATCCGGTGTTGCTCAATTGCATTATTTTCATCTCCTATCCTTACATTTACATATTTTATGTTATTCTTTAGTAGCTTCAGAAAGCACGTGGCCTGTGGCTTGTGATATATGAGCGTTATATTTGAACATGCATTTCTCACAATGCAAGGTATTCACTTTCACTGGGGTTCATCTGCTTGGGTTTTATTAGAGGCTTAAAGAAACCACAAAGACAAACAGCAAGTTCCAAACTCCTAAGCATCATTCTTAATTTGAAAACATCAGGAGAGACCATTAATCATGACTCGCAGGTGAATTAGAATAAAGCACATATTGGTAGCATTAGTGATGATCCCACAGCTATCCATTAAAACACCAGTTATACAAGCTGGAAGGGAAAATGAGGTCAGCACTGACAGGCCTAGGTTTATAAGCCAAAGGAAAAGAATATGCACTAAAGCTTGGAAATGGTCTGATTAGTTTCTACTTACTCTACATATAACATTAATATTTTTTAAAATCAAGACATAATGGGCTACATGCATAAAGAAATTTAAACAAAAGGAAGTACGTTAAGTTTCACCTCTACCAGAAAAGTCCACATACAATCGTGATTATAATGAATCTAGTCACAAAAAAAAGAAACACCCACACACAGAACAAAAGGCAGTTTACATGTACCTGGTTTCCAAGGAAGAACTGATGATGAAAGAAAACAATACAGAAATAAGCAGTTAGTTCTTCTGAAACTTCTTAAATTCACACACATTTCCCCCCAACTGGTGATTAAAATTACACAAATACAAAAGAAATATTCAACAATGTCTGAGATGGTGGGGGACTGCATCAGTTCCCACTAAGGGAAGCCATTACCTGCTGGGCAATAACAGCTTAGTCCTCTTATGAAAACAGAGCCCACCAAATGCAAACGCAGATACTCTGGGAATGGCCCAAGGTGGACACCCCAAGGAATTCTGGGAGAATTACTATGACAATGAGCAATGCAAAAGTCCAGAAATGACACTGCATAATAATGGCAGCATAATGATAAAAAATTTCAGCTTTATAAATTTACACTGAAATAAAACAAGTGAAAAACTCGTTGGGCAAAGCATGTGGTGGAAACACCCATCTTATCCAGCAAAGAAGAAATTCAAATGACAGCCCGACGCCAAAAAAAATCATGATGACCAACTTCTGGGACATGAAGGGTCCTGTTCTGGCGCATTTTCAAGAACAGGACAATCAGTGATCAGTACAACGTAGTGTGCTATGCTTAGAGAGAATCTGAAGCCTGCAACTCGCTGCAAAAGAAGGGAAATGCTGTCAGAAACTGCTCTTTGACAACACATCTCGGGGGCAGCAGTTGTGGTGTGAACGTTTTCCACAACCCCCTTAGAGCCCTAAAATGGCGCCATGCGATTATCACATCTTTGGTCCTCTTCAAGAGGCTCTGCGCGGTCGTAGGTTCACAGGTTCTGATTATGATGAGAATTGGATTGAGGAGCAGCCGAAAAGCTTCTTCTACCAAGGAATGAAGAAGTGAAAGGAACGATACAAGAAATGCATCAACCTGTAGGGAGACGATGTGGAGAAGTGATAGAACTGTAATGTCCACCTGGCTCAAGTTGTCTTTACTTCTTGATTCTCTTTAGTATATCTGGCCCTGCAAGACTACGTTGGATGAGACACAAGCTCAAGCTCACTCACAATTCTGCTCCAATTCGGGCAGTGCAGTAGACCACAGAAGAAAATCTATCATCTGTTCAAAACTGTCCCTGGAGGAAAGCCATGTTACCCTATTTTATGCATAATTTTACAAAATTCAGTGTTTCTTCACATTGTCTTACAAGATTAATCAATCTAATCCCAAAAGTTGTCTCCCAACTTACCCGGTATTTGTTGGCACCAATCTGCTCCACCTGGAACCGTTTTGGACACTTACACTTAGCGACTTGTCGAGTGACCTGTCAAAGAGGGAAACCTTTAATGTAGAGAATTAAAACTAAATAAAACAACACTGTGATTCAAATCTTTGAGAATTCCTGTAATATCATGTGAGAAGATGGTGGCAGCAAGTTCACATACGGTAGGTTTGGAGTCATCCATAAATGACGTCAGATTAGTTTTTGAGCCCCTTGTCGTCACATTTCATCACAGATTTTCCAATACCCTTCTAGTAAAGACATCGTATCATCCACTAATAATGAAGTCAGTGGGGCTCGGAGATTTTACTCAATTTCAATTCATTAAATTTCATGGAATTTGGTTCTTACAAATATCTCATTGGTGTCAAGAAATCCTAATCACCAATAAAACTCAAGATGTCCACCGATTATATTTTACCTGTCATAAACGATACGCTTGGGGATTGGCATCTGACTCAAATTGTCACTTTTGCTCCCTGAACACCACAGGTAATATTATTCATTTATCATCATGGACAAAGCAGCATTGGGATCATCGGATGGAAAGATTCTGTCATCAGCTTGGACGGCCAGCACAGACCACAGAAAGCCCGGGAGTGGGTGGGCAAACACAACTGGGACTTTCGCTTTTACAATTTTAATCTCCTTGGTTGTCAACTAGCCATAGTTCATCAATTAATTAATTGGCAGATATCGCTCGTTTCCATGTATGTTTACACAATTCCTACCTTGTTGTCTGTGTGTTTTAACAAATCTGCATTTATGTGTTCTAGTTCTGTATTTAGTACACAATGGAAGGTCTAAAAATCGAGAGTCCGCCTTATGTGTAGGATTTAGGATTTGCAATGGACTTGACACTATCAACTCCCAGACAGTGTTCAGAAGCCATTAAAAAGGCTAATAGAATGTCAGGTTATATAGCGCCTTGATAAGTCACAGGAGGTTCTGCTCAGCTTTATAACACACTGGTGAGGCCTCATCTGGAGTCCTCTGTGCAGTTTGGGTCTCCAGGCTACAAAAAGGACATAACAGCACAAAAGAAACTCCAGAGAAGAGCGACTAGGGTAATTCCATGGCTACAGGGGATGAAATTTAATGTCAGTAAATGTAAAGAATTACACATAGGAAGTAAAAATGTGAAGATGAAAACACAATGGGTGGTCTGAAAATAGAGAGTCCACCTTATGAGAAGGATTTAGGAGTCATAGTGGACTCTAAGCTATCACCTGCCAGTCAGTGTTCAGACGCCATTAAGAAGGCTAACAGAGTGTCAGGTTATATAGTGCCTTGATGTGTGGAGTACAAGTCACAGGAGGTTCTGCTGAAGCTTTATAACACACTGGTGAGGCCTCATCTGGAGTACTGGGTGCAGTTTGGGTCTCCAGGCTACATAAAGGACATAGCAGCACCAGAGAAGGTCCAAAGAAGAGTGACTAGGCCGAGTCCAGGGCTACAGGGGATCAGTAATAAGGAAAGATTAAAAGAGCTGAGCCTTAAGGAGATGAAGAGGAGACCTGACTGAAGTGTTAAAAATGATGAAGGGAATTAGTGCAGTGGATCAAAATTGTGACTTTAAAATGAGGTCATGAAGAACACAGGGGCACCTCTGGAAATTTGTGAAGGGGAAATTTCACAAAACATTGGGAAGTTTTTCTGAGCTGAGCATTGACTTTTTTTTGTAATTCCTTTCAGAATGGCTTCCTCATCAAAGTGTTCATTTCACATTTGAACAAAAATTTTGATTTTATTATGGATGCTAGCCACACACCATACCTTTGTGGAACACTGACTGATGACTAAGCTTAGTGTTTGCTGCCATGTTGGGTTACCTGCTATGTATGATAGCACAGTTGGCGTCTCTGCATAAACTATGGTTCGGACCATAATCAGTATTAGTTATCTTACAGCTTCGTGACGTCACATAGCATCACAAAGGTCATGATCTCCCCACTTTGAGCCATGATGTCATTTATGGGCAACCATTTTATCAAAATTTGCATCTCATCCTCTGTTTCGTCTTATGTCGATGCCAGCCATACACGATACAATTGTGGTGCATTGACTGATGACTAAGCTCAGTGTTTGCTGCCACACCACCGGTGATGTTGGGTTATCTGCTATGCATGACAGCAGAGTTGGCGTCTCAGCATAAACTCGAGACTTTGAAGTATCAAAAACACTGATCATAATCAGTATCAATTATCTTGTAGCTTTGTTACATTGCGATTTGTCATATAGCACCACAAGAGTCATAATTTTACCCGGGACATGACGTCATTTGTGGGCAGCCCCCTTTATTAATACTCTTACCTCATCCTCTGTTTTGTCTTATATGGATGCTACCTAAATACCCTACATTTGTAGTACACTTGCTGATGTATGCTGCTATACCACCGGTGATGATAGGTTACCTGCAATGCATGATAGGAGAGTTGACATCTCTGCATAAACTCGAGACGTTACGAAGTATCGCCAATGCTGACCATAATCAGTATCAGTTATCTTACACCTTTGTGACATCACGACATGTCAGATTCATCATAAATCATCTAAAGAGTCATAAACCCAGTAACCCTCCCCCTAAATTGTGACATGACATCATTTATGGGCGGCCCCCTTTATCAATGTTCTTACCTCGTCCTCTATTTTGTCTGCGTCAGTAAGAGGCTTATAGGCATCTTTGTTGGGATGGAGAGCCGCTACAAACTCGTAGTAATCGATGTAACCATCGCCATCTCGATCAAAGATGTCAGCCACCGCGCTCATTTCCAAACGACTCGTGGGGAACTCTGAAAGGTAACAGAGAAGACTTGACTTTTCTTTGCCTCCTTAGTAGTCAATGCCACTCCTCAGTTCCTTTTCACTTGTTTTTTTCGTCGGTTCTTGTTATTTTTTGCAACCGGAAAAACTTACTTGAAGAAAGAATTCCATCAATAAACTCTTGTCTGGTTATTTTTCCATCCTGGTCTTTATCAATGCGCCTGAAGAAGTCCATCACCCTCGACTTTTTGTGGTTCATCCATCTCATGTATCGCTTTCTCCAAATGTCAAAGTCAAAGTTGGCAAACTCCCTCAGCTGGAACGAAATGCACACAAAACAAGAGAAATGTTTGTTCTTATTAAAAAAGGGAAAGTGCAAAATATCATCAGCTCTGAGGTTCTAAAAGCCAAAGGGTCCTACCTCCTCCAGTCGATCCAGGGCGTCATTCAACTTTCTCCGTCTGTCCAGTGCCAGAAGCCAGACCTGCTGCCATTTGCTAACAAGGTGATTCACTCGGGGGTTCTTCGTCTCGATGGGAGCGGGAGCGGCTGATGGATATAAACCTTGGGTAGGGGAACGCTTTCCTGAAAGACATTTCAAAAACGTTCATTTTGTTGTGTACACCTAAATGCTTTTCACAGTTCTTCTTATAACTGTTTGCAAATTAAAACAGTAAATCACACACTTCTCCATATTAATCCATTCATTGATTTTCTTTAGCTATTTATACAATTCAGTGTTATGCTGGGGTTAAGGGTCAGAGTTGGGAGTCATGAGCCATCTAAGATTATCTAAAGGAAGTCTGTAACTGAAAATCATCGGAATGATTGTAAAATGTGAGGAGGGAGCCTATTCTGTTTCAAACAGGGTTCCTTTGTTATGTCCTTTTTGTTGATGAGTCCACCTCTGATCATCAGAAGAGTTGTCCGTAACTTAGTGAGAACTGAGGAAGCTACGCACAGGAAAAGCCACGGGTCCAGACAGTGCCAGTCCTTGACTTTTTCAGGCCTGTGCTCACCAACATTACGGTGTCCTCTGTCGCCTGTTCAGTCAGCCATTAAGGCTCCGGAAAGTGGCACCACTCATGAAAATGCCCAGCATTGTAAGGTGGGCGCCTCATCATCTAATGCCTACAGCCCTGTGGCACTTATGTCTTACATCAATGGAGACCTTTGAGAGGCTGGTCATTCTTGTGGTAGACCACTTGTGGTTTTTTGAGACTTTTGTGTTTAGGAACTCTTAGTTCATGAGAGGAGCCAACCCTGGACAGGTGTGCTTTTCCCATCAGCCTAACTGCATGTGCTTGGACTTTGGAGAACACTGCATATGAACAAATGTGAGAATGTGAAAATTCCATACTGACCACCAACTGTGAATTGATCTAGGGTCCTAAAGTGGTGAGACTGACCACTGTGTTAAATCATCATATCCGAAATGAGGTGAATGTTTTAATAAAAGCTGTGTGATGGATGGCCAGGAGCATTACCCGGCCGGGATGCCGTATGGGTGGAAGGACTGAGGGAGAGACCGTATTCACGACATTATCTCCCCCAAGACACTAGAGGGCAGCCCCACCTGGGTTGCTACAGCACCACAGATCCTCACAGGGCACATCAGGACTTATACTTTGGAACAGCCCTGTTGGGCTCCGTGGGTGCTGCCAGGGGGTGCTGCAGGGTCCATGGAGGAACCTCTTCCATCACACCCGGAACTACAGCCGGAAGAATGTCGAGAAACACCTGCAGCACTTCCGGGTGTGCAATAAAAGTAGCTGCCTCACCACCAATCGAGGAGCCAGGGTCGGGTGGTGGAGGACAAAACTTGCGAAGAGGAGTCGAGGCAAGGAAAAGAGAGAGAGTGAAAGAGAGAAAGATGAAGTAGTAGAAGAAAGGACTGTATTTAATTATTTATATACTGGTGCTTTATACTGTGCTGTGTAATGTTCCCCACTGAAGAATAAAGAACTTGTGCCTGTCTGTTGAAGGAGCGATACGCCCCCCAGTGGACCACAGCTGCTAGCTTAAGGAAAAGCCATTTCAAGCTGTTTAGACTTACAAAGAGATTGTTAAACTCTTAGTTGATCAAAACAACACAAGAAATTAAGACTCGTTAAACAAGAGCTGGAAAACACCCCTCACTCCAGAAAGATTCACAGTCCTGCTCTACTATGTGATGACAGCATTACAGGACGCCGGTTTAATTACTAAAATGTGTTTACGGCCTCACCATCCTGTAACGAGTCCCGAGTTCAAGAAAGAAAATACGTTTCATTTAAGCATGAAATAATTAGCAAGACAAAAAGTTTGTTATCATCGGCAGTGCACCTTACTAAGCCCACCATAAAATCCCTAAGCTAGCTCTTGATTTTCACTTTTGTCTTTAATTAGAGCAACACTCTATCAAAAAAGAGTAATAAAAAAAAAACAAAAAACAACACCATTAAAATGAAATCCATTAGTACATTCAGTACACTGATTTGAATAAAATGTAACGGATATGAGGCAGGCGCTCAGGCAGTAAACTCGGCCATCTGCTCTTCATTAAAAACAAGTGCACGTACTTCCACCTCTTCCTTTATCCAGGACAGGAATATGCGAATGGGAGGACGACTCGGTGGCAGGCTTCCTTTTGTACGTCTTGGTTACTTTGTCAACATCGGGTTGCTTCCTTGTCATTTCTTCCATAAAGGTCTGACGAAATGAAAGCAAGAATAAACCATTAAAGCAAAAAAATGAGGTGGTCATGACTTGACTTTTCTGATATAAGCAGTGGCAGTAAAATGTTGAAGACAAACATTACATTAAACAGGTATATTGATCTCCCCAGTTGTGCTGTAGTTGGGGGCCAAACAGAATAATTAATATTTTTAACAAAAGCAAATCCCACTCACAATGATAATAAAGTGCTATCTATCTATCATACAGCACCATTCATATCTATCCATCTATCAAGGTGTAGTGGAGGCGCTAAGGCTAGGAAGCTGCGCCGGCAATCAGAAGGTTGCCAGTTCAAATCCTGTAAATGCCAGAAGTGACTCCACTTCATTGGTCCCTTCAACAAGGCCCTTAACCTGCAGTTGCTCCATCCTGGGTATGACGCTTAACCTGCATAAAGTTCTACAAGCAGGTCCTCCAACTTGCAAGGGAAAATTTGGGGGTTGGTGGCAGGATTGGCACTCTGTAAAAAACATTCAAAATAGTGTGGTGCTAATTTGGGATCGTGAGGTGGTTTGTCTTGTGGTGTGTGTGGCAACACACTGTTATAAGTGCATCTTATCCCCTTCATATCTGTCTATTATATATCATCTTACATATCCATCTATCTGTTACATAGCACTGTTCATATCTATCTATTCATTTGTCTTATTATACAGCACCATTCATATACAGTAGAGTCTCGCTTATCCGACATAAACGGGCCGGCAGAACGTCGGATAAGCAAAAATGTCGGATAATGGGAGGTGTTAAGAAAAAGCCAATTAAACGTCAAACTATGTTATAATTTTACACATTACGAACCTAATACTGTGGCTCGGTTCACGAACGTCTCTGAACAAGTACAAATTGAGTTATGACCAAAAAGTTTGCCAAACTTTTGCCTCTGTTCACGACCACACACTTGGTGGGACGTTGGATAATACAGAATGTTGGATAAGCGAAGGTCGGATAAGCGAGACTCTACTGTATATCCAACTTTCTAGCTATTATACAGCTCTTTTCCTATCTATCTATCTATCTATCTATCTATCTATCTATCTATCTATCTATCTATCTATCTATCTATCTATCTATCTATCTATCTATCTATCTATCTATCTATCTATCTATCTATCTATCTATCTATCTATCATCAGTTTTAGAAAGGGCTCAGGAATGACCCTGTGGTTTTTCATCTTCAATGTGAACCTGTTTTTGGTTTTAACGTTTGTGATTTTTAGCCTCCACAAGAGCGCTAATTTTACTGGATTATTTATTGACTTACTAAGAAGCTGAATTGCACTTTTGTTCTGGAACACAATTTATTGAATAATAAAAGCACTAAGCACATTTCGTGCCATCTTTTCTTTTTTGTCCTCATTGCCCAGTCCATCTCGGTATCATGACTATCGATGTCCCGGGTACAAGGGGAGTGTGCCAGCTGTGGCATCACACGGCTACAGAGGAGACACACAAGCCAGATGTGGCCAAGATGGCAGTCCATAACAGGACACACTCATACTCTCACACTGTCATTCTAGAATCACCGACTATTCAAGAAAACATCTTTCAATTATGGTGGTCGCAAAAATAAGCTAGTTGGGGAAACCCATAGGGGTAGCGTACACCATCCACACTGACATCACCCCCACTACAAATCAATATACAGTTACACTACTGTGAAGCATGTGCCATCATGTCACTTGTGTTAAAAAAAAACAGATTAAGGAGAATCCAAGAGTGATCACCTGATGTTCTGCAATCAGGTTCTTCACTTCATCGATTTCCTGAGGGATGGTCTCTTTATCCTTTTCATTGAGAGTTGTCTCTGCCCACTGCAGCCATCGCAGCAAAGTCTCCATCAGCTCCTGATTGGCGAGGAGCTCATTGAGGGCACTGCTCAGTCTTTGATGGTGTTGCTTTGCCCAAGCAAGTACCTGAAAAAGAGATGAATGAAGGTCTTCAGTTTAGAATGTCCCTGAGGAAGAAACAGTCGCTTTGATCATTGAAGAAATGTACAGCATCAGGCAGCATTGCCATAGAGAATGAACCACATATGTTCTGCTGGGCGGCTTGAGTGTCGTGAAAGAAGATGAACAGACTGGCAGGGCATAGCAGTGACTAACTGTGTCTGGAGTCATGGTTGGTGCGCATTTAGGGTTCAGTGATGTGTAAAATTCTCAGGTTGATTAACTGCCCCCTTAAGCATTGCGGAATGAAGACAGCGGGCGCAGACAGGAATCAGCATCTTAACAAAGTGGGAAAACAGAGCTTCTCTACAATTCGTGTACAGTGGGCTCACCATGTTTTCAGACCCCTTCACTTTGTAGATTTCATTTTAAATGAATAACTTTGACATTTGTGTCCACCAATCTACCCTCAATATCACCCCCTAATGACAAGGTAAGGACAAGTTTCTGGGAAGGTTTTCAAAATTATTAAAAATCAACCGTACAAAATGAAGAAAACGGTGCGCCAATCACGTTGAACCTCACCATTTAGCAGGCTGACAGATGGCTAATTTGCATTTTACTAAAAAAATTGGATTTTTACGTTTCTGCTAAGCAAACATTTCAGACTTCTAGTTGTAAATACAATTGGGATACAAAGTGCCTACTAAATTTCCGACAGCTTTAGTCATGCAAAGAGGGTGTTCATTGGCGTTGTAAGTAATCAATAGTGTTGACTGGCATTTTTTGCCAAAGCATGTCCCGCAGAAAATATGCTCCATTCACCGGTGACCTTGATCGGCACATATTTTTCTGGAAATTTGCCCTACTGCTTAAGCAAAGGTTTTTTTTCTCCCAGCACCCCATGATGCTTTGCAAGGCCAACCTGACATCACAGAGCTGTTAGCAGTCTCTGCACTCCCTTAGTGTGCAAAGAGCTAGGTGATAAAACAAGGGAAGAACAAAACTGACCCACTTTATGTTGTCCACTTTGTCACGTATGATGCAACAAAATTAAAATGGTAAACAAATATCGTGTATGCCCAGGTGCTTCCTGTGACAGAAGTGCTATGAGGAAGCAGCTGAATTCACGGATTCCAAATCAGGAAAAAGGGAGATGCAGATTGAAACTACCAATGATGGCAACTGTCAATGAACACAAAGCAAAGGCAACTCAGGTCTGGCTTAGGGTCCACTTTGGGAATGTTCTGGAATGGCCCAGACCTGAACTCAGCTGAACATCGCTGAAAATAGCATGGTAGTGGAGGCATCAGGGAGTGGAAGAGTAGTCAGGGTCATCGAAAGCTGAAGTGAGCAGAGTACAGAGATATCAATAATGGAAATGTGTTGTGGAGCACTCTGGACCTCAGACTAGGCCGAGAGTTCATCTTCCAGCAGGACAAAGCAAAGGCAACACACGACTGGCTTAGTGTCAACTCTGGGAATGTCCTTGACTGGCACCTCCTAAGAGACCTGAAAACAGCACGGTTGTGGCAGCATCAGGGTGGAGGGTAATCTGAAGTACAGACATATCCATAATGGAAACGTGTTGTGGAGCACTCTGGACCTCAGACTAGGCCAAAGATTCTTCTTCCAACAGGATTTAATTGAGGATCATTTATTTTTTTAACGGAAAGACTGCATTGCATCTCTTTGAATACTCGGATGGTTGAATAAAAGCACCGCACACTTTTACACCAGCCTTGCTGCGGCCCGGGGTCTGTTAGTCTCATCCTACTCAGATCAAGCGCTCCACTCTTTCTCAGTCTCCCTTATTTTATATATGAAGGAGAGAAACACAAACTGTTCAAAGCAAGGGAACAAATAAATTATCTGAATGAATCAGTAATACGGGGGATCACGGCTCACAGCTTTGTTATATTATGCTACTTCCCACCAGATTCAATCGGTTTCTTCAAACCACATGCAAGTGTCACTCTCAAATAAAAATGACCTCGGTATGCTGCATGCGTGGCGTCACTTTGAACAAAGTCCATCGTTAGTTAGAATACTGACCTCCTCGAATCTGGCTTTGATGATGGTGTTCCAGTGTTTAATGGTGGTGATCGAATCTGGGTGGCAGATGGTCAAGATCGCTTCCCCCATACCTGTTGCTTTGCTCAATGCTACTCTCTTTTCTTCGAGTTTCCTCATAAATTCCTGAAAAAAAAAAAAAAGCAAACATGTTTTCAATTAGCAGCTGGCACATTTTCAAAGACGTGGCAGAAACGTCTGCATCCACATGCCGATCCCAAAGCCAACACTCCCTTTATTCAGGTGTAAATCTTACAGGATCCTAACAATGCTGCATTTATCAAATGTTAGAATAGAGAGGAATCAAGAATAAATGGAGGAATATCTCTGGTTGAGACAAATCTCAGATACAGAAAGTCAGCATGAAGAAGCCGTCACACATTCAAATTGGGTTAGGAAATTTCTATCCATTCATTTTTGTTTTTCGGCAAATTTTCATTTGTCCGTTCACTAGTGCCTCAGCAGATAGGAGTGCAAGAAGAGAAACCATAAATCAATCGAGTCAACGCGGAATACCTGAGCCAGCCTGGTCAAAGAGAACGAAACTCTGGCAGTTGATTTATATTTACAGGGCCTTCAGAGCATATTCAGACCCCTTCACTTTCTTCACATTTTGGTACATCGCAGCCTTCTGTTAAAAGTCACTTCAATTTCTCGTTCATCAAGCAAAGCGAAAACAGGATGCTTAGAAATTTGTTGTAAATTTTTTAAAAGTAAGAAAGTGAAACATCCCTCTGGCACAAGTACTCAGACCCTTCGCTATGACACTTGAAATGCATCGCATTCTGTTACTCATCACTGACATGTTCCTACACCTTGTTTGGAGTCCACCTGTGGTCATTTCAATTGACTGGACAGAATTAGGAAATACGCACACCGGTCTGTAGAAGTTCCCACAGCTGTGCAAAAACCAGGCTAGGAGGTCCACAGAATTACCCATGAAGCTTAGAGACAGCTATAATGGACGGCCGGGGATCCTGCCCAGCCAGGATGCCCTTTTGAGGAGAGGACCGGGGGAGTGAACATATCACCAGCAGTACCTTCCCCGGGACACGAGGGGGCAGCCCCTGTGGGGCATGTCGGGGCCACGCGATGGGAGCTTAGATGCTCCACCCTGCGTGGGTCCTTGGCCACCACCAGGGGGCGCCTGGACAGTTCTGGAGCCGTGGTCTACAGCACTTCTGCCACACCCGGAAGTGCTGCCAGAACAGGATCAAGGAGCACCTGGAGGCCACCTTATTCCAGCAAGAGAGCCAGAGTCGGGTGGAAGAGGACGAGGTTGCGAGTTAGGAGTGGAGGTGGCAGAAGAAAGTATTGAGTTGAGGATATTGGAGCACGGTGTTGTGTGCAGGACATAGAAAATGAATAAACGTGTGCGTTCTGGACATTCTGGGTCTGTGTGTCTGCCTGTAGTCGGGCTATCTTCTACACAGCATTGTGTCAAGACGCAGATCTGGGGAAGGCTACAGGGTAATATGGGCAGCATTAAAGGTTCCCAAGAACCCCATGGTCTCCATTATTCTTAAAAGGAATCAGGTTGGCCAAAACAGAGCAATTGGGGAGAAGGGCCGTGGAAAGAGTGGTGACCAAGAGACCGAGCTGCAGAGAACCACAGTGGAGATGGCAGAAACTCCCAGAAGGGCACCATTTGCTAACATTGTCATCTCCTTCTCTCGCCACAGTGCCGAGAAACCGCCCAGTGAGGACAACTGACCCCGCCCCTTCCACTTTACCCTCCAGCTTCCTGGAAGGAGGCACCAGACGGAGCTCGCGGGCAGACTGAACTCACTTGTGACTAACAAAGCAATTCTTTGTGTTTTGTCGCCAGCTCAGAACCCCATAGGGAGAATATCTCAGGGAGCGTTTCTTTGGTTTTGAATTATTGGACATTAAACGGAATGACCTGGCTGGTGGCAGACATTTTTCCTTTTTCAAAAATATATTTTTATATTATATATTATAGGGGTGGGCACACAAGACCAGCATTTGAGATTGTGCCTAAGTGTACTATGACATTCTTCAATAAAGCTGTTGTAATAATCATTGACCTGCATGTTTTTTTTCCATATGAACAGTTGTAAACCTACTTGTGTCTACCCATATATAAATATTACTTTATACACACACACAAATTGCAATGAAAAGCACTTTATTAATGAATGCTGTAAATAAGTCATGACATAACATGAAGTGTTTTGAAAAAATACTGTCAGCAGAAAAATGAAATTATAACATAAAGGCTTCTATATTTGACTAGAAGATAAGAGAGTGAAGGAGAGAGCGAGAGAGACAGAGAAAGCGTCCAGGATGAAATTATGAAGAGTAAAGCCATCCATGATGGGCTTCAAGATGGGATAAGGAGGAGTAGCCAGGCTGCAGGTTTTATTTCTCCTAAATTTGATACCAAAGTGATTGCTTAAGACAGCAGGAAGATGAATGACGCTAACAGTGGAAAAACAGTTATGTGTACTCCTAGCTTGACACCCGATCCATACCATTATGTGTACATTTTATTTATAGACAGCCTGTTTAATATTACAAATTTGGCAGCCTATAGCTTTTTTTCTATTCTGTGCAGTATATACAATGTCTGACAAGAAGAAAGTCGCGTGGCAGTGTTCTGTATTGTCTCATCTATTGAGTAGTTTCGTTGCATTGCAGTAAAACATATTTAGTATTGTGAAAATTCTGAGATGCAGCAGCTGGAAAGTGGAGAAGCAAGGGGAACTCTGCCAAATTAATTAAAAAAATCATTAATAATCCATCCATACGTCCATTTTCATAACCCACTTGTTTCAAGGCAAGGTGGGGAGGCTGGAGCCAATTCTAGCAAGAATAGGGAACAAGGCAGGAATAAGGCCAGGGCAGGGTGTCAGCTCATCACAGGGTGAACACACACACATCAGGGGTCAGTTCAGCAAATCCAAAATATAATAATAATAATAACACTAAATAGATAGATAGTGTGGCAGTCGGCTGGGGGCTTATGGCTAGCCAGGATGCCTGGGAGGACCGGGAAAGTGATTATACCCCCCCGGGCCACGAGAGGGCAGCCGCCCTGGTCTGTATGGGGGCCACGGGAACCAAGCATGGAAGCTCAACACTATCGGGACCCGTGGCCACCACAAGGGGGCACCCAGAGGATTGAGGAACCCTGGATGGCAGCACTTCCGCCACACCAGGAAGTGTCGCAGGATGATCGTCAGACGGCACCTGGAGCACATCCGGGTGGATATAAAAGAGGCAGCCTTCCTCGAGTCAAGAGTTGGAGTTGGGAGGAAGAAGACAAACCTCGGGAGAGAGGAGCAGAGGCGGTGAAGGAAGGACTACTGAGAGGCCCAGACTTAAGAAGGGTGTTTGGTGCAGGGGGGCACTGTGTTGTGTGCGGGACAATTCTGTAAATAAACCGGGTGTAGTTTGGAACTGCCAGTGTCTGTCTGTTGGTGTCCAGGCTGGTTTTCCACGATAGATAGATAGCTAGATAGATAAATAGATAGATAGATAGATAGATAGATAGATAGATAGATAGATAGATAGATAGATAGATGATAGGAAAGTCACTATATAAAAGATAGATAGATAGATAAATAGATAGAGAGGAAAAGAGCTGTATAATAGCTAGAAAGTGGGATATATATGAATGGTGCTATATAATAAGAAAAATGAATAGATAGATATGAACAGTGCTATAGCAGTTCAGCATGATTGTTAGTGCATGTCATGTTGGTCTTCAACAATTTACAGCTACTGCTTATTACCAGAAAAGTCATGTTGTGAACACCTCAGGTTTTTTGTTTTAATGGTTTATTGGTGTCACACATGTGCACTTGGGAGGCAGTCAAAGGTCTTAACTCAGGGTAATGACATGCTAGACCGTGGGCTGGCGATGAGCACTAATGCCTGCTCTTCTCTTTCTACAGACCTCCAGAAGGAGAACCCACATGAAAATGTCACTTTTGCCCCCAATCCTGATCTCACTTTGGGTTCCTGATGATGACCTCACTTCCACTTCCTGCCTTCCTACTATAAAACCAACCCACTTGTCATTTCTCTTCATGTTTAAGGGTGTGGACTCAGTCTTCTGTTACTACTCATATTTTTGCAAATTATTTCACAGAATAGATAGATAGACAGACAGACAGACAGACAGACAGATAGATAGATAGATAGATAGATAGATAGATAGATAGATAGATAGAAAAGGCACTATATGATAGATAGATAGATAGATAGATAGATAGATAGATAGATAGATAGATAGATAGATAGATAGATAGATAGATAGAGTGAAAGGCACTATATAATAGAAGGAGAGATGTGTAAGGTGCTATACTGTATAATAGACAGAAGCTCCCACACCTGAAGGACCAGGAATATTATAACAAACAACAACATCCTCCTCAAAGTCACACAAAGAATTACAATAAAGAAGAATATTTCTGACTTTGCTGAAGATAAGCGAGCAGTTATGAAGTTTTTTTGCTGTTGGTATGAAGAAGCCCTCGTAGTGTTTCTTCACACATGTCTGCTGAATAATTCAATGTTTGAAAGCCTTCACTCCAACTGTGTGTCACACTGAGGACGTGCAGCTTTGTTCCTAATGGCCGTCAGTCTTGTCGCCATTCTCTCCTCCATTAGCACCTCCAGAGAGTGTCCCATATCTGAGCCTGCATTCGTAATCAGCTTGTTGATTTGGTGGGCCTCCCTTGACGTGATGTTGCCAGCCCAGCACACCACAGCGGTCATCACAGAGTTGCAGAAGACGTAAAGGATGTCACTGCCCACATTAAAGTAATGCGGCCATTTTTTATTTTAAACAAACTCGCATCTCGCCTATTTGTACTTTGGGGTAAGGGGATCGCTCAAGAGTGCCTCCTACAGACCACAGTTTATTAATCTTTCTGTAACTATAATTTGGCACTGCCCATTAAATCTACAATCCAAAAATAAAACTTGGCATTCATAATTTTAAGAAAATAAGAGAGACGCTACAAGCACTTATAAGGACATGCATGGCGCGCGGATACGTCCTGTGCAGAGACGGTTTTTGATTTGTTTTAGAAATGATTTGTTCTTCTATGTGCAGATATCGCGTATGGATCTGCCGATAAGCGGGCAGAGCACTGCGGGGTCCTGCACTGCACAAAGCTAAAGAATAAAATGTGCATAAAATAAACCGAGCCGATTATAAACAGAAGGGAGTCGTTCCGAATGGCACGTTAGATGTTTATCTTTTCTCTAAGAGGCCCCAGATTTACTTTTGGAACTTTACAAGTTTAGATTTTACAATAATATTTATAGGCCAAAATCAAAGCAACATAAAATTATGAAATGCGATGTAAAGCTTCAGATAAAACAATAAATTCATAACAAAAATTAGAATAAATCATTTACAGAATTACGTATATAATTCTTCCTGCTGTATTACCAGACTTGTTTCTGAATGGCGGCAGAAATTCTTGTAACAATTAGGCAAAAGACTGCATTGTGAACGGCAGGTACGCTAAATGGCCAAAAGTAGGTGGACACCCCAGGAAATGATGGAGTTAGGGTTAAGGGTTATGCGTTTCATCTTTCACAGGGACATCAAATCAGCACACAGCTGTACCATCTGCACTGACAACCATTGGCTCATACTGAAGAGCACAGGGACTTGAAATGTGCCACTGTCGCAGGATGCCACCTTTGTCACAAGTCAGTACTTGAAGTTCCTGCACTGCTTGATCTGCCCTGGTCAACTGTAAGTGTCTTTAGTGTGAAATGCAAACGTTGAGGAGCAGCAACAGCTCAGCCCTGAAGTGGTAGACCACATAAACTCAGAAAGAGGGGTCATTGAGTGCTGAAGTACATAAAGATGGCCTCTCCTCTGTGGCATCACTCACAGCAGAGCTCCAAACTGTCTCTGGAAGCAACATAAGCACGTCAGGTGTGTGTTAGGGTCTTCACGAAAAGGGTTTCAAAATGTATCCACAAACGTGAACAACTCACTAAAAAAGTGCTGTGTGCCCCCTGAAAAGTGATGACAGGAAAAGCCACTGTCCCCTGTAGACCTGTCTGCCATTGACATGTCAATAAATGAAGCAAAGCAAAATGCCACAAGAGACCCAGTATGGCTTATTCTACAAACATAACATTCTAAAATGGCCGGCACACGTGTTGGGACCCCCACTGAAGATCCTAAATCAGTGGATGAAGTGATTTTTCAAACAAGCCGAATTTGTATCACACACACCTACAATCAGCCATTCAGCCGATTTATAAATGGAGACAAGCCGTCACTCAGCTGTATGGTGTCACAATGAACACGGACCAGGGAAAGCAAAGGAGAGAGTCGTCTGAAGAGATCAAAAACAAAATGACAGACCAGCATGTTAAAGGCAAAGGCTAGAAGACCACCACCACCAAGCAGCTTGATGTTCCTATGACAACAGTTGCAAGTATTATTTAGAGGTGTGAGGTCCATGAGACTGTAGCCAACCTACCTGGATGTGGCCACAAGAAGAATAATCGACCCCAGAATGGGCAGAAGGACAGTGAGAATGGTGGACAAACAGCTGGGGACAACTTCCAAAGAGACACAAACTGAACTCCAAGGTCGAGGTCACTCAGTGTGTGATCCCACCATCCATCACTTTTCGAGTGACATTGGGATCAATGGAAGAAGACCCAGGAGGACTCCACATGAAAGAGCCAGACTGGAATTTGCTCAAATGCATGTTAACAAACCACAATGACTTCTGGGAGAACATCTTGTGGACAGATGACGCCCAACTGGGGTCGCTCCAGCTCAATGTCCACAGACATTAAAATGAAGATCTTAAAGAATAAAAACACCCGACCGACTGTGAAACACGGAGGAGGCTCGCTTATGTTTTGGGGCTGCTTTTCAGTGTCTGGCACCACAGGGTGACTTGAGTCTGTGCAGGAAACAATGAAATCTCAAGACCACCAAGACATTCTGGAGTACAAATGTACCACCCAGTGTCACGGCACTCTGTCTCAGCCACAGGGCATGGACCCTCCTATAGAACAAGGAGCCAAAACACAGATGGCTAACAGCAAACCATTGGGCTGATCTGAAATGGCCTTCTAGGAGCCCTGATTTGAATCCCACCACACATCTATGGAAAGAACTGACGCATGCAGTCTGGAGAAGGAAGACCCCCTTCAAGCCTGACCCAGCTGCAGAAGTTTGCTCAGGACGAGTTGGGGCCACAAGACCTGTGGACAGAAGTTTCACGGAGAGCACCAGGAATCGCTTCTGTGCAGGGACTGCAAACTCTAAAGGTTGTCCCACCCAATATGAGGTTAAGGGTCCCAACATTTTTGTTTATCTGTGTTATTATTTAAAATATTCCGTTGATTCAAAACTTGAAAGCACAGTCGGATTTTTGTTAAATACGGAATAAACAACGATAGGTGCCAATGACTTTTGTCAGTTTCAAGTTATTTCAGAGACAATTGTGGGGTCTTCTTTTCTCATGGCGGGGTAACCAACAACTTTGCTCATGTCTGTAAGATCACCTTGCATGATGCCAAGCGTTGGCTGGAGTGAAGTAAACACGCTTCCATTGGACTCTGGAGATGTTCTCTCTTCAGGGATGAATCACGGCCTCCCTATCTGGTAGGCTGGTGGACTAATGTGGGTTTGGTGGATGCCTGGTGGGGTGATACCTTCTGAAGTTTATTGTGCCTACTGTAAAGCTTGGCAGAGGGGGGACCCATTGGCATTGTTAATGCTATGGCATACAAGTTAGACAACTATGGGCTTCCAGTCAACTATACTGTTCCATCACTGACTGTGCTCCAAATCCAGGATCATAAAGACATGGTGGAACTTGAGTGGCCTACACAGAGACCTGACCTCAACCTTTAGGATGAACTGGAATTCTGATTGTGAGAGGGGTCTTCTGATCCAACATCGGAGGAAATGCTTAGTGGGCCACATAGGCACAGCCTTCCCAGAAGACTGCAGGCTATGACGGGAGGCACCAACTCCATATTAATTCCTATGGTTTTAGACTGGGATGTCCAACAAGTTAAAATTGGCGTGATGGTCCATTTGGGCCTTACAGTGTACCTGGTGATTGCCAGATTGTCCCACACTGAAGGCTTGTAGCATCGGTGGACCTCGATGACTTTAAACTGATTTTGGAGTTTTTAGGGACCCTTCATTTAGAGTTACTATGGCATTAAGCACGTAGGCTTCTTTAACTTCTCTTTCACAAGTGTGGCCTCCTACAGCCCCTGGAGACGGCGGACGCAAGTTATGAAGTGCTCAGACGTTTCACCACAGCCGGCGTTGTCACCACCTGTCACTTGGCACCAGCTCTTGTATAAAACTTCTGCAGGCTTGGCAAGCGTTTTATATCCAATGTGAGAGCCAAACTCTCAGCTAGTAAAATTCTGCTAAATGAGACCTGGCAGCCAGTGGAGTTTAAAAGGGGAGTTACGGAGGATTCAGAAAGTCTGCCGACCCCATCACTTTATTCACATTTTGTTTGTCTAGTTACCTGCCGATCCAGGGGTTGGTGCTGTGTTCTAATGCCATCTCTCTTCCTTCCCTCCACTGACATCACTTCCGGTATCCGCCCTCCTGGACCTGCCCCTTCCTGTCTGGAACCCAAATAACTGGATGTTCGGCCATATTTACTCAGTTCTATATAAGACTCACGTGTGAAAAGACGTTATCAAAATCTTTGTAAAAAGAAGCCTTGATTTTTGTTTGTTTTTTATCATATGGTGTCACAGACGGACCCCCAAACCTTTTTCTTTGTTGATATCTGTTCTTACATGTCATGTTGCAGCCTTGAGTTAAAAATTACTTAAATTCCATTACTTCCTTCGTCAAGCAACACTCAAGACGCTGGAACGGCGAAACGAAAACAGCAAAGTTCCCAGAATGCACTGCAAGTGTCATTGCAACAGATATGTAAATAATACGAGGGATGTTCAAAAAATTTCTGCACTTTTATATTTTCGTTGGAAAACAGTGAAGGCGGGAGGAGTAGTGATTGGTTGTGTCTGAGAGGGTCATGTGACCAGTTCTGTCTGGTAAGCCGGCTGCCCTTGCAGTTTAGTATAAGAGATGTCGCCCTGTGGTGAAGATGGCACCAAAGAGGAGCAGCATTCTGTCATACGCTTTTTATAGGCTGAAGGTGTGCCACACGTGTGCTCAGTATGGAGATAAAGTTCTCTCTCGTAGAGTCGTCTATGAGTGGATTGAAATGTTCAAAAATGGCTGCATTGGTGTGACGGATGCAGAGTGCTCCGGATGTCCAGCTACAGCCATGTGATGATGATGATGATGATGATGTGAAAGCAGCGGTGCATCAGTGGCTACACGCTCAACCAAAAACGTTTTTTTCTGACGCTGGGAAAATTGCATCGCAAAGGAAGGGGACTATGTAGAAAAGTGATGCCATTTCTTTTTGAAATTCTTAATAAAGCGGAAACTTTTTGAACAAAATAACTTTATCACATTGCAGTATGATAATGCAGATGGGGGCTGACCAGTCCTTCAGCCTTGGAATCCCCCAGCCCAGGGAATGTCAGGTTCTGTCCTGGAGGGCCACAGTGGCTGCAGAGTTTCTTAATTAGAAGCCAAACATGGCTGATAACAGAACTTGTTATTTAATGCCAAGTACGGCTTTAATGGTACCTCACCAGGGGCCTTATGCAACAAAAAGAGGCTTCCCATGCAAACATCGCGATTTATAAAAGAACGCTTGACGTGAAAGCTTACGTGTATTTACAGCGGCTCAGACCGACACATACGCAACATTTTGGAGAAACTGGGAAATGGAGACACCCCTGGTCAAGCAGGGAAATGCAGCCAAACCAGCTAAATGACAACTCATAATAATTCTTCATATCACTGAGCCGTTATTAGAATATGCGTCAATGTGACAAACCCATTACACCTGAAAAACAATGAAACTGATGTCCGGAATATATTTTAGATTACTTTTAAGGGGGTCAATGCTGCACGTTTCCACTGAAGAACTTTTTTTTGTCTATTTGTCACTTTATATCGGCTACTTGCTGTTGCTTTTCAGTGAACTGGTTGACAAGTCAAGAAAATCTCAGCCAAGCTTCACCCTGTCATGCCTGCTGTGCTGGAAGCCATTAACCCACCGGTGAGGCGCTACAGGGTCGTGGGGTCCAGCGGCTGTGGGGCATCTGTGAGTGAAGACAGATTTACTGATCTTGACGATGCTGTGATCTTCAATGGAGGCTCTGATGGGGGCTCTCCAGAGACTGAGTGAGGAGTCTAAATGTCTGCACTTGCGAGTGTCCTTTGTCGATTTTCTTAAAGTATTTCACTCAGTTGACTGAGCTGCCCTGAGACTTGGCAGGATCCCCTCAAGGTTGTTGGCTATCATGGCTGGCCTGTACTCTGGTACTGTGAGTGCTGTGCAGAGTGGAGGCAGACCCTCTCCGTTTGTCCCATTTCATTCTGGGGTCTGTCAGCGGTCTGTTCTGCTCCTACTCTGTTCAATGCTTGCATGGACTGGGTGTTGGGCAGGGTCATGGGGTCCAGCGGCTGGGGGGCATCTGTTGGTGAAGAGAGATTCACTGATCTTGACTTTGATCTTCTCAGAGTCAATGGAGGCTCTGATCAAGGCACTCGAGAGGCTGAGTGAGGGGTCTGAGTGTCTGGGGTGGCGAGGGTCCTGATAAAAATGAAAGAGCCAGGCCTTTAATGACCACTTGGGCCATCAGCAGTGTGTCTGTCTGCAGAGAGAGTGTCGACTTCGTTGAGAGGTTTACTTATCTCTCATGCCTCTTGTGACTTTTCCTATGAAGACAGTAGACGGATTGGGAGAGCATGGGGGGTCATGAGGTCGGTAGAAAGGGGTGTGTGGTGCTCCCGATATCTCTGCAAAAGGACAAAGTCTTTAGTGTCCTGGTGCTCCCTGTTTGTGGTACATGGACGCTATCCGGTGACCTAAGATAAAGGTTTGGCTCTTCAAGGGTTAACCCCCCCCCCCACCAGAAGATGACGATCAGTGGCAGATCATCAAGGGGTCAAGGGGTACCATCCTGACACAGGTGACGACTGGCAACAGTTCATCAAGGGGTAATCCCCACCAATAAACAAAAGTTTTTCAGGGCACAATGCGGACAACAATCAGAGGAAATTCTTCAAGGGTTAAACCAGGTGACAATCTGCGGCTATTCTTCAAAGGGGGAACGAAACACCCCTCCCCGTCCCGAATGATGATCAGTGGCAATTCTTCAAGGGGAAACCCAGTGACGATCTGCAGTAATTCTTTAAGGGGAGCCCCAAAGACGATGAACGCCGCCGACCATAACGTGAACGATGAAACAACAATTGGCATCGATTTTTCAGGGGGGTAAAACAACGACAACTGGCACGAGTCCCACGAGGGGGAAGGATCCCCTGAACGAAACACAAAACTGAAAACTGGATTGAGAGGAAAAAAAAAATAAGCTTAAAGAAGTGCTGCTTTATTGTGTTGTTGGTTAAATTTGAAACGGATCAGGCTGCCATTTTTACCCATCAATCTACATTCAGTCACCTACGATGACAAAGCGAAAACAAGTTTTCGGAAAGCGTGCACAGAAATCCATCAAAAATCAAAAAGTATTCGGACCCTTTGCTGAAGCACTCCAAATTAGGGTCAGGTGCCTCCTGTTTGTCTGAATTCTCCTTGAGAGGTAATAAGAAATTGAAAGGGTCTGAGCACCTTCTGAATCCACTGTACGGAGTGAAAAATTACAGGCTTGATTACGAGTAGCCGACTATAACAACATTTAAGATGACCTCCATACCCCCCCCCGTCGCCCCCCCATTCTGACCTCTGACCCTCACATGCTCCTGTTTACCTTGTGTTGATCGATGAGCACACGCAGAGCTTCTTCATCATCCGGGAGGGCGCCATGGAAACGCAGGCTCTGTTCAGCCTCAGCGAGCCACTCCAGGAGAATGTGAACCGTGGAATGGAACTCCTCCGCCTGCACAAAGCAAAGGGTTCGGAAAAAGACAACGTTAGGGAGTCCTACTGGAAATGGCCCTTCAATCAGGACAAGTCAAGCCGTAAAGCTGCTTCTGAAAACATTTGGTTGCCAGGGCCCACAGCAATTCATAAAATGAAACAGGAGGTCATCTGCAGTGCTGTCAAGGTGGTCTTCAATCAGCATTTGTCTAAAAGAGCAAACGCTCCAGTTCTGAACCAATGGAGATGAATTTTACATGGGTTAAACATTTTTTTACAGAAGTATGAATGTTACACATTAATAGCCGTAGAGTGTTGTACCGTGTTAGCCATAGATTGATACAGGAGAAAGTAGGGGGAAATGACACCTTTTATTGGCTATTAGCTGCCTCGAAAGCTTGCATTTGGAATCTATTTAGTTAGCCAATAAAGGGGGTCATTTCTCCCTGCTTTGTCCTGTCACACATTAAGCCTCACTAATACCTAGAAGGTAATCTGAGGAAGGTGATGGACGACCTGGCCTTCTTTATCAGTCCCCAAAGGAAAAGAGTTTTACTGTCACACAGTGCTAGTGCTACTGTTTGAATATCTCAGGTGTCTAATATTTAAAACTAGCTGCAGTACCTGGCATTGCCTGGGTGTCCACCTTAAGAAAAGAATAAGTGTCTACGTGTCTGTCTCTGTGTCCGTCCGAATGACATATCTCCATCATTCCAAAACATGGCGCAACACAAGCATTTGCAGTAATAAAATGTAACACACTTTCCATTCCAATGGATGGCACATCACAAACATTAAAACTGCTTTTACAAATCCCACACCAAATGGCATCTAACAGAGACCTATGCATTGCATTTGTCATTTCAACAGATGGCACATCACAAACATTAACACCGTTTTTATGAATCCCAAATCAAATTATTGAGACAAACACAATGCACATGTCATTCCAACAGATGATGCATCACAAACATTAACACTGCTTCAATGAACCCCATACCAAATGGCATATAACATGGACATATGCATTACATTTGCCATTCCAACAAATGGCTCATCACAAATATTAACACTACTTTTACTTCATACCAAATGGCATATAACAGAGACCTATGCATTGCACTTGTCATTCCAAAAGATGGTGCATCACAAACATTAACACTATTTTTTTATGAATTCCCATACCAAATAATTGAGACAAACACAATGCACATGTCATTCCAACAGATGACACATTAAAAACATTAACATTGTTTTTATAAATCTAATACCAAATGACACATAACAGAGACAATCACAATACACTTGTCATTCCAACAGATGGTGCATCACAAACATTAACACTGCTTTTACTTCATACCAAACAGCATATAACAGAGACATACCTGTATGCATTGCATTTCTTATTGCAACAGATGGCACATCACAAACATTAACAGTTTTTATGAATCCCATACCAAATAATAGAGACAAAAGCAATATACTTGTCATTCTAACAGATGACGCATCACAAACATTAACACTGCTTTTATGAATCCCATACCAAATGGCATATAACACAGACATATGCATTGCATCTGTCAGTCCAACAGATGGCGCATGACAAACATTATCACTGCTTTTACAAATCCCATCCCATACCAGAGACAAGGATGTATTCTGTCACTATCTTTGTTCAGCTGGGTGTGGGATCATCTACAGAGCTAGGTGGATGAAACAGATAATAGTGGAAATGGACATGATGAAGAGATTAGGTCTGGCAGGAGCTGTGTATGTTAAGTTAGAAAGAGTTCTTTGGAGGCGCGGAGACATCAAACTATGGACAAAATTAAGAGTCTACAACATACTAGCGGTAGTGTCGGCAGCCTTGTATGGAGCAGAAAGCTGGAGTTTAGCCAAGCGATTTAGAAAAGGCTGGATGTGTTTGACTGAAGATGCTTGAGATGGATTATGGGAAAAAGATGGCCAAGAATGATCAATGACAAGGATTTGTGAGAAAAGACAGGTCAGATGGAGCCGAGTGAAATAGGACAACAATAAGATGGGCAGGACACGTATGGCGCATGGACAACACAAGGACAGGAAGAAGAGTGGAAAGATGAATTCCAGCAGGATGGAGAACAGCAGGAAGGCCAAAAAGAGTTGGAAAGATATGGTGACAAAGGAACCTGGAGGAAGTTGTAAGGGATAGAGAGAGATGGAGGGAGCTGCGTATCAACTGAAGTGTGGTTAACTAACTAACTAACTAACTCTAGTTCAGTGTGGTAGGAAGGTCAACACATTGGATGTGGATGTGGCCATTAGTAGCAGCAGTGTTGTAAGCCAAGACTCTGCCTGTGATGTCTTGCACACCGTTACAGCTAAACACCCTCTGTGCCTGGCAGAGCATCTGATCTTTGAACCTTTCAAGAAACCTCACTGTGCGAGCATCTCCACGACTAGGAGAATGACGATGGGGACTCACCTGACAGAGGGCCTGCTCCAGGCGGGTTTGCTTGGACACAGAGCGCGCACAGACCGTCTCCCAGCGGGTACTCAGCTCTTGCATTTGAGCTTTGACCCAAGACGAGTCATCATGGCTGCTTTCAATCAGCTCTCTTGCTGAACGTTTCAAAGCCTGGACGCTGCTTGTCCGTTTCCCCAACTCCTTTTGAAAGGCCTAGGATAGAAAGAGAGAGTGAGGGAGTGTAGGAATATCACTGGCAGTGCTCACTTTTGATAAGACGCATCCTTCACTCCTGCTGGTCCACCATTCTCTACCAAAATTGGCCAAAGGATTCGGTGCTATGGAGAATGGAGATGGTAACTCATCCACCATGCAATGTCAGCTCCTATCAGGACAAAATAACAAGCACTTCGACATCAACCAATGAATATAAAATCAAGGCTGCAGACAGCTTAAGAAAATAGAATTATGCAGAGAACCGAACATCATCTAGAACATAACCCAGTGAGCAGAGACTCGGGAACATTAGCAGAACCACCATGGTGCCCTAAACTCACTCTGTTGTCATGCATGGACGTCAAAGGATCCCCTCACAGGTTTATTGGAGACGAGCGATACCACCCCAGGGCAAGAGGGGGCGCAGTTGCTAAAGTTCTTTCTTTTGTCACCCACAGTGCGCAACAGACTCCGCCCCTGCCGGCCGGAAGACCATAGAAAAGGCAAAAGGCAGCCTGCTCTATCACGGTAAATTCAGTCAAAAAACGTCACATAAGACCCCCTTTTCTTTTGTTAATATTGCCTGTAAATGCCATCGAGTGGTCCTTTTGTTTCAAAGAATTTACGTTAGGATTGTGACCCGCCTAGAACGCCAACACTTCCTTGACGTTGAGTGTCCTTACAACCGTCCATGATGCATATAACAAAGTCAGTCAGTCATTTTCCAAACCGCTATATCCTAACACAGGGGTCACGGGGGTCTGCTGGAGCCAATCCCAGCCAGCACAGGGTGCAAGGCAGGAACAAATCCTGGGCAGGATGCCAGCGCGCCACAGGGCACACATACTAGGATCGCCAATGCACCTAACCTGCATGTCTTTGGACTGTGGGAGGAAACCCATGCAGACACGGGGAGAACATGCAAACTCCACGTAGGGAGGACCCGGGAAGCGAACCCATAACAAAGTAACGTGTGCCGCATGATCTGCTTTCATTGTTCTCACTGTCATTGTTCCTCTAAAACAGTCAAACGGAAGTACGCCTCCCATTCCAAAACAGTTGGGAGAGTATGAAATATACTAATAAAAACAAAAAGGAGTCATCTGTAAATTGACTTGTACTTCTATTCAACCATAAATAGCATAAAGACGAGGCATTTCTAATCAACTCCATTGTTTTCTGAAGATATATATATATATATATATATTATGAAATAGGTGGGGGGGGAGCTTGTAGATTAAAAACGATGTGACAAGTTGAAATAAGCAGGTGATGTGAAACTGGCGAGGCCACTGTGTGGACAGAAGGGGGCGCCACCGAGACCCAAAGCCTCAGACACAACTGCACCAGCTCAGTCCTTGGTTCACACCGGGAGTGTTTTTATGAGACGTTGTTGTTCTTGCAAGCTCTTAGAAGCGAACCGTCACAACGCCACAGTGGAGTCACGTTTTGTGGTCCAACAAGTAAACAGCTTTTGAAAAAAAAACAGAAAAAAGAAAAAACAAAAACAGCCATCATGTTCTCTGGGCCAAACCGGGGAAAGGACCATCCAAAAGGTTATCAGCGTCAGGGCCAAAAGCCAGCATCGGTCATGGTGTGAGTGGGTGTCGGTGCCCATAATGCAGAAAGCTACGTAGAAATACTGGAGGAACATATGCTGCCATCTTTACTTGGGATGCCCCTTCATTTTCCAGCAGGACAACACCAAACCAAATTCTGCTTGCATTACAAGGGCATGGCTGTGTAAGCAGAGGGTACAAGATTGGCCTGTCGGCAGTCCTGATTCTTCCTCTTCTTCTTTTCCCACTAATATGTGGGGTCGATGTGCCTGATCAACCTTCTCCACAACAGCTCCGTCCTGCACCTTCTCGCCATTCATGCTCCTTTTCTTCAGATCTTCTTTTGCTTCTTTCTGCTTTGTCCTTCCTAACTTTCTCTTTCCCTGGACTTCCAATCCCATCAGTCTTTTGTCTACAACTTCATCGTCTCTCCTCATCACGTATCCACACCACTTCAGTCTCCTTTCCTGCACTTTCTTAGAGATGTGATTGTTTCAGTTCTTATTCTGTCCTTTTTCTAACTCTGCACATCCTTCTCATTTCTGTCACATCCAACTTCTTTACTGGCCAAGTCTCAACTCCATAGATCACTGCTGGTCTTGGACTTTCTTACGAACCTCACTTTTAACCTTTGCTTTAATTATTTGACCATACACCATTCCTGATACCTTCTTCCAATTGTCCCATCCACACTGCACTCTGTGGTTTATCTCTGTATCTAATTGTCCATCTTGGTCTACCGCTGATCCCAGATAATTAAACTTCTCCACTCTTTTCGTTTGCTCTCCCTGCAGGCACACTTCTAATTCCTGGTCTTCATTAAACCTCAGGTTTTCAATGGCCCCACACAATACCGTAGCTGAAGACCTGTATAATAATAATAATAATTCTTCATATTTATATAGCGCCTTTCACACTACTCAAAGCGCATTTCATAGTGAGTGGAGAGTCACTTCAACCACCACTAATGTGTAGCATTTCCTGGATGATGTGACGGCAGCCATTTTTTGCACCAGTATGCTTACCACACATGAGCTGTTAGGTGGTGAAGTGGTGAGAGAAAAAAAGCCAATTAGAGACAGGGGATGATTAGGGGTCCAGAATGACCAGGCTGTGGTGGGCAATTTAGCCAGGACATTGGGATACACCCTACTCTTTATGAAGGATGCCCAAGGGACTTTAATGACTGCAGAGAGTCGGGACCTAGGTTGTAAGTCTCATCCAAAGCGCATCACCATACTTACAACATGGTGTCCCTGTCACTGCACTGGGGCATTAGGGATCCGCACACCGTCCACAGGGTAAGCGCCCTCTGCTGGCCTCACCAACACCTCTTCTAACGTTTTCCTAGATGGTCCCCCATCCAAGTACTGGCCGGGCCTGAACACGCTTACCTTCAGGTGGTATGGCTGCTGACAGTGAAGGATTAATGGGCGGAAATTCCACTTGCTAAACGTAACCGACTTGTGTCGTCAGTGCCCGAACACTTAGTAAGTGTTATTAAAAGACATGATGATGAGACACAGTGGGAAACGCTTCACTGTCTGACGTTTTTGAGAGCGTGTTGCAGTCGTCAGCCTTGACATGAATGTATATTACAGTATAAATATTAGGTTGTTTAATATTTAACCTCCCATGCCTTTCACTCCCATCCCGTCTCCCACCATTAATGTCCACTTTGTTTTCAGAAGACCTTTATTTGTCTCAAGGGTTCCATCTCCGGGTTTCTTATGGTTGAGCTTGTGCCCTCCCATTTTGACAGAACCACCTGAACAATTTTCTTCTTATTTCCGTTTGTTTCAAGGTGTTAGGCATTAGGCTTAGAGTTATAGTATAAGGCAGGGGTCACCAACTCCAGTCCTGGAGGACCACCGTGGCTGCAGGTTTTTATTCATTTCTTAATGGGTGACCTGTTTGTGCTGCTGATTAACTTCTTTTGAACTAATTTTAAATGACTTGTTCTTGAAGACTCAGACCCCTTAAATTGTTTCTTTTTCCTTAATTAGCTGCCAAACAATAATGAGATACAACATGAGCCAAAACAACTAGTGTCCATCATACAATATCTGAAAATAAAGAACGATGAAGGTCTCAGGAATGTTGATCTGCTCTGGACCCCCAAAACATTTTCAAAGTGCTCTTAGAAAGAGAAAATCAACAATTTCAGAAATGTCTGCTAATGCACCACGAGAGCAGCAACAAGCCACAAAATTAAAGATCGAGTTTAATTAACGACGAGACTCGGCGCCTCATTGAGCAACTGGTCGGAGTGAAATTGGTTGGAGTCTTCTGTTGGCTCCCTCACTTCACATTTCATTTTTGTTTGGGTGCCATTTAAGGAAAGAAATGAAGCAATTCAGAGGGACGATGAAGAAATTCAGGGGAATAAATCTTAAAAAAGCAATTCAATTAAAATGAATTCACAAGAAGTTAATTAGCAGCACAAGCAGGGCACTCATTAAAAAAGGGTAAGAATGAAAACCTACAGCCACGGTGGTCCTCCAGGACCGGACATGGCGACCCCTGATATAAAGGGAGGACAATTTACAAATCACTCCTCTTTGTTCTGATCTGTGTTTTCCAAATTGTCCCACCTTTGTGGCTGCAGATGTAAAAATGACTTCTATGGATAACAAATAACACCGAGAACAACAGAGAAGCCCTCCAAAACGTAAAACCCGTTCCTTGTGCTTTCTGTTTGGAGAAAGAAAAAAATTAAAAACAAGCGTGCAAATACCTTGTGATTATCTATTAAATTTAAGACAAGGTCAATATCTCCATGAACCGGCTGGTCCTCCGCGAGCTGGGGCTCCACTTTGTACAGCCAGTCGATGAGAGCCTGCAAGGCGTCCGTGAACTGTCCAGAAAATAGCAGGGCTTCCTCAAGTTTATTCTGCCTGTAGGAGCAAACAAGCACACGTTATTAGTCTGGCACGTCCATACGAGACACATGCAGTGACAGTTCTGACAACCCCAAATGTCACCTGGAGATGAACAATCTGCAAACAAAAGCGGCCCTGCATGGACCCTCTGGCCAGCATCACGCAGAACAGCCATTTTGTAGTTCAGTGCGGAAGAGCAGGAACTGCCATCACTGTAGGCCCAATTGTTCAGTCCATCCCCTATCTTGTCTAGCAGCAGTTTATCTAGGGTCCCATTTGTGGACGATCCTGCA
>NW_024379178.1:0-13545 GCF_016835505.1 Polypterus senegalus
AATCTAGTGTCAGATTTGCAAAGAAAAGAAGAGTCGCAGTTTTGTAAAGTTACACACAGTCCAACAAGGCAGTTTAAAGCAGGGGATAGTGTGTTTGCAAGAAATTATGCAACAGGGCCTCGGTGGATGCCAGCAATGGTAGTGAGAGCTATGGGGTCAGTATCTTACGAGGTTAAGACAGATGATGGCCGAATATTTATGAGACACATCGACCAACTTAGAGGGCGAGTAATTAACTCAATGCCTCAGGAGACTGAGAGCCACTTGGAAAATCATGAGGAGTGCAATAACACACAGCCAGCTACGCCCCAACAATCAGCTGATGATAATTCCATGACACCTGATCAGATTCAGGAGCCCACTGAAGGTACCCCAAATGAGGGCCTGTCAGATGTTGAACTTGAGCGTCCTAAAAGAATAACTTGCTAGCCAGCTTATCTAAAGGATTACGTTATCTAGGGGGGAGGAATGTGATATATTGCCTAGTATTAGTTCATGCCAGTAGATGGTGCTGTTTGTTTCATGAATAATTCCAATAGGTTTTGTTTCTCCTGTTTATGTTCTTGTTGATTAATGCATGTTTGGCGCAGTTTTTTATAATATGTAGAGTTCAGAATAATAAACCGATTATTTTCCAGGATATATATATCAGAGTGGAATTCACTTCAATACATAATAATTGCACTGTGCTGTGACTAAGACAACTCTTTACTGATTGCCTGTCCTGACCCTGAAGATGTGTTTACTGAGGGAGGGATGCTGCTGTTAAAAGCAAACGCTTTTTCAACAACAGGTCCAGATGTGTTTATCCCAATGCTTTTGTTGCCTCAGCACTCAAGAGGATCTTTAATGCCGACCTTGATACATGCACTGCTCACCTTGTAGTGTCCCGTGTGTGTGTCTGTGTGCGGTGACTGATCTGCGCCGTGTCTCAGCCTCTCTGATGTTCGGATTGACACCTTTGAATGTTTGGTGCAGCAGAGCAAATACAACCTGAACTAACACAGTGGGTTTGTTATCACCTTATTAAATGGAGGGGTTCATGGACATCAAATGGCAATGAACAGACGATGGATTAACGTGAATATGTGAGCTGCCTTATGCAATTAGTCACCGTATTTGATGATACGATTCCAAGTGGGGATGATTCTCGAACACATCTCTTATGCGATCCTCCCACAGTATCTCTCAAAATTATTTAGCTCAAATTGATTATAGATTTCACTCCTGATCATTTTTTTATTAGTATTAATTTTGATGAGTCTTTAATTCGAATTGAACTCGAGCTAGCACTACGCTTCAGAATTTGAAAAGCAACCACCTTAGTTAGTTGAGCCACTGGAGTCTTTTCTTTGTAGCGAACTCATTACTTTTGTGCTCATATTGTAAAATATTAATAAATGAAATATTTCAATACTTGATCGAATAATAACATCTGTGATTTAAGGATTTCACCTTTTCTTTCTCAAATGTGGTTACCTATATCATGGCATAAATTACTGGGATAAACCTTTATTTTCCATCTACTCTGTTTTAATTAAGCCAGAACAAAGAAAACAGTTAAGGCTATTAAATGTGATATCAAGAAAAGATGAGGGTTAATTATAATACAGGGAGTGATTATAATGATACAGTGCAAAAGTAAATACTCGTTGAAAGAGCCGGGAATCCATGAGTGAGGCATCTTATTTTGTTTAACTCTTGCTATCGTATACAGGGAGTGCAGAATTATTAGGCAAGTTGTATTTTTGAGGATTAATTTTAATATGGAACAAACACAGTGCTATCAGTCAATCCAAAATGTTAATAAACCTGAAACCTGAATGTTTCACAACGGAAATGTGAGTGTGAACATCATCAGGGGAATACATATGTGCGCACAATTATTAGGCAACTATTAGTGTGCAGATTTATTATGCAACTAAAGGAAAATGAAAATTTTCCCATCTCACTTGTTTATTTTCATCTGTTATAGTGAGAATAATAAACAAACACCTCAAAATTTACAAATAAACATCTCTGACATTTCAAAAAAAAAATCAATCAATCAATGACCAATATAGCCACCCTTCTTTCCAATAACAGTCATAAGCCTTTCCATTCATGGAGTCTGTCAGTTTCTTGATCTGTTGACGATCAGCTTTTTGTGGAGCAGTGACTACAGCCTCCCAGACACTCTTCAGAGAGGTGTATTGTTTTTCTCCCGTAAATCTAACGCTTAAGAAGTGCCCACAAGTTCTCGATAGGGTTTAGGTCAGATGAGGAAGGGGGCCATGTCATTATTCCTTCATCTTTAAGGCCTTTACTGGCTGGCCACGCAGTGGAGAACTTCGATGCAAGTGATGGAGCATTGGCCTGCATAAAAATCATGGTCTTTTCCTGTATCACTGTTTGAAGAAAGTGTCTTCGAAAAACTGGCAGTAGGTTTGGGAGTTGATTTTGAGTTCATCTTCAATGCAAAAAGGTCCAACTAGCTCATCTTTAAAAATACCAGCTCATACCAGTACCCCACCTCCACGTTGGAGTGGAGCTCTGTGCCCATTACTGATCCACAGGTCCATCCATCTGGTCCATCAAGAGTCACTTTCATCTCATCGGTCCATAAAACCTTTGAAAAAATCTGTCTTCAGATATTTCTTGGCCCAGTTTTGACGTTTCAACTTATGTTTCTTGTTCAGTGGTGGTTGGGTTTCAGCCCCCCTTACCTTGGCCATGTCTTTGAGCACTGAACACCTTGTACTTCTGGGCACTCCAGGTAGGTTGCAGCTCTGGAATATGAAAGTACTGGAGGATAATGGGTTCCTGGTAGCTTCACGTTTGATTCTTCTCAAATCTTTGGCAGCTAATTTGTGTCTTTTGTTCTCAACACGCTTTCTTGCAGACCCTGTTGACTATTTGCAACAAAATGTTTGATGGTTCTGTGATCACACACCAATATCTTAGCAATTCCAAAAGTGCTGCATCCCTCTGAAAGACTTTTTACAATTTTTGACTTTTCAGAGTCAGTTAAATCCTTTTTGGCCCATTTTGCCTGAGGAAAACTAGCTGCCTAATAATTCTGCACACCTTGATATAGGGTGTTGATCTCCTTAGGCCACACCCTCCCTCATTACACAAATACACATCACCTGACGTGCTTAAATCCAATAAGCATTCAAGTTAATACAGCTTGGAGTTGGAATATACGATTAAAATGATGATATGGTCAAAATACTCACTTGCCTAATAATTCTGCACTCCCTGTAGTGCATTCTGCCTGTCGGCGTTATATATATATATATATATATATATATATATATATATATACATATATATATACACACACACATTTTTTAGACATCAGACACTAGAAGTTGCTGACGAAACCTTCTCTTCGTTGTCAGTCTGTAGCAGCGAAAAAATAAAATCAGTAAGAGTTTTAACAGACGTCATTGAAGTGGATCATGAGTTTGTGTAATGTTAATGAAGATGGCCAGGAGGGGTCACTAGAGAGGTGAGTGTCAAATGCTTCGAAGCTTCGATACGATTTCCGACACAATTGCTTCAAACGTTTTGATGCTTCGTGAGGCTTCACTCCGCCCATCACTACTGAAAACCGCGGAGGGACAAAACTGAAACAAAGGCAGAAATCAAAGCGCCTTTCGTGTGGGATGGCCGTCTCCCCGATGTCTGCGATTCGAGAAGTTATTGACCAAAGAAACACACGGAAAGGAATGAACAGGCGCCAGCGATGTGACTGGGTAGCACGAATTAAAATTTGGAACTCAGCCACATGAGGTGAACCGCAGATACCAATGAGCAGAAACAGCACGTGGTGGCCACAGGAGGATTCACTCGAGCAAAGTTCGGCGGAGGGCTAACAAACACGAACAAATCGCGCGAGGCAATTCTAATGGAGCGAATGAAAACTCGCACAACCATAAAGTGCATCCCCAAAACCCAGAGCACTTACTGTCTGCCTCTTTGCGACGGGATTGTTTCTGAACTCGTTCACACTTCTCTCTCACTCAGCAACAGTCTTGTGCCCGTAGTGTTTCACAAAGCGATACAGTAGCAACGTGGTTACAGTAGCTGTCGCGTTGGATGACGTCATGCGGCGGGCAACATAGGATGACGTGACAGTTAAGCGAGCCCTCCCCCCGCCTGGAGAGAGATTGGGAGGCTCGGTCTATGCGGGTCACTGGATGACGTCATCCAACGCGACAGCTACTGTAACTAGTGATGGGCGGAGTGAAGCCTCATGAAGCATCAAAACGTTTGAAGCAATTGTGTCGGAAATCGTTTCGAAGCATTTGACACTCACCTCTTTAGTGACCCCTCCTGGCCATTTTCATTAACATTACACAAACTCATGATCCACTTCAATGACGTCTGTTATAACTCTTATTGCTTTTATTTTTTCGCTGCTACAGACTGACAACGAAGAAAAGGGTTCGTCAGCAACTTCTAGTGTCTGATGTCTAAAATATATATATATATATATATATATATATATATATATATATATATATATATATATATATATATATATATATATATATATATAACTAACGCCGACAAGCAGAATGCACTATACGATAGCAAGAGTTAAAATAAGACGCCTCACGCATGGATTCCCGGCTCTTTCAATTAGTATTTACCTTTGCACTGTATCATTATAATCGCTCCTGTTATTAGTATTAGAATTAACCCTCATCTTTTCTTGAGATCACATTTAATAGCCTTAAATGTTTTCCTTGGTTTGACTTAATTAAAATGGAGTAGACGGAAAATAATGGTTTATCCCTGTACTTTGCCATGATATAGGTAAGCACATTTGAGAAAGAAAAGGTGAAATCCTTAAATCAGTTGTTATTATTCGATCAAGTATTGAAATATTTCATTTATTAGTACGTTACAATATTTTGTGGAGCACGAAAATAACGAATTAGCTACAACGAAATGACGCCGTCAATGGCACAATTAACTAAGATGGTTGCTTTTCAAATTCTGAACGTAGTGCTAGCCCGAGTTCGATCCCACTTAAAGACTCATCAAAATTAACAATAAAAAAAAGGATCAGAATTGGAAATCTTTATAACCAATTTGAACTAAATAATTTTGAGAGATACTGTGGAAGGATCACATAAGAGATCTGTTCGGGAATCACCAAAATCGCCATCAAAATGCGATGTCTAATTGCGGATGGCAGCTCACGTATTTACATTAATCAATTTCTATTCATTGCCATTTGACGTCCATGAACCCCTCCATTGAATAAGGCAATGGTTCTCAACCTGTGGCTGAAGTAACAAAAAGGGGGGCGCGAAGATGTAAAAAAAAGAAAACCTCTGTTGGAACCAAAACAAATTAACTTAAACTACATTCTGATAATAGAACAATAAATACTGTATAGAGTTAGATAAATGTCGATAAAACTTAAGTAGGTATAATCACATATGCATCTACAAATATGCATGTGTCGCGTCGCGTGAAGTATAAATGAGCCCTTATACTTCACGATCACGATGCATGCAGCTGCTTGAGCGGACTGTATAGAGTTAGATAAATGTCGATAAAACTTAAGTAGGTATAATCAAATATGCATCTACATTTCAAAAAATGGGGGCGCGATTAAAACTGTTATGAAAACTCGGGTCGCAAATACTTAAAGGTTGAGAAACGCTGGAATAAGGTGATAACAAACCCACTGTGGTAGATCAGGTTGAATTTGCTCTGCTGCACCAAACATTCAAAGGTGTCAATCCAGAGCACATCAGAGAGGCTGAGAGACACGGCGCAGATCAGTCACCGGCACACCGACACACACGGGACACTCCAATGTGAGCAGTGCACATATCAAGGTCGGCATTAAAGATTGAGTGCTGAGGCAACAAAAAGCAGCGGGATAAACACATCTGGACCTTCTGTTGAAAAACATTTGCTTTTAACAACAGCATCCCTCCCTCGTGAACACATCTTCAAGGTCCGGACAGGTGATCAGTAAAAAGTTTTTTAGTCACAGCACAGTGCAATAATAAAACATTTCCTAAAACACATAGTTGTCCAGTCTGTATCATTCCTAAGCAATCTTCCAGTAATAGAGGCGCAATCCCAGTTACTAACACATTAACACTCAAAGCAAGAACACATTCCACCTTATCAATTTAATATTTAAAAATTTAAACCGCTAAACCCGCCATCAACAACTACAAAAACAGTTGAAATCGTTACTCAAATATTTTTTTTGTTATAGACATAAAACAAGATGCATGTTTCCATTTGATATATCCTTACTAGTGTTCTCGCTTGCTCGCTTCCGTCCACGCTGGAATTTGCAGTTTAATAAAAAAAAAAAAGAAAATCAGACTCTTTTGGGTCATAATTCACAGAGGGTGGACGTGGGACCCGAACCCACGTACGTTTTAGTATGAAGCGGTAACGCTATACCGCTGCACCACTACTATTTTCAGGAGGATGGTATATAATGTATGTTTTTTAATGTATACATGTATGTATGTAGTGAAGACGAAAACAATTATATATAGATGTATACTATATGACATACCTTCAGTGTTGCATGAAAACGTTGCATAAGGCGAAGAATGGATATTTAGGAGAGTATTATAGTGAGAGATGTCAGTCACCCGTATTGCTAAAGCTCTTCTTTGCAGCATTATGCATTCAACAAGTCGGCGTTTGTATGATGTATAATTTATAATTTTATTTTTTGCCACAACGTATTATCGGGCACGATCATTTAACATGTATTGATCATCTACAAACTTTCATTTCAATGGGAATTCTGTTGAGTTTTTTAACTCTGTTGATGCCATATGTAGCCTACTTCAAACGGTAGCTCATTGAACAAATAATGAGTGGAAGCTTTGCGCAGAGTACCGAGATTGCGTCATGACGGGCTTTGAACGGGTCTCCGAAGCCTCAGACATGCGTACTAGTGAGATGATGACGAGCTACGAAGCCTCAGACATGCGCATAGTGAGATGATGACGGAGCTACGAAGCCTCAGACATGCGTATAGTGAGATGATGACGGAGCTACAAGCCTCAGACATGCGTACTACTGAGATGATGACGCGGCTACTGAAGCCTCAGACATGCGTAGTACCGAGATTGGATCATGATAGGGCTTCGAGCAGACATGGTCACTGGTTACTGAATCTTTGTAAAGCCTCAGCACACTGAAAGGCATTGACCTCTTAATTTTGAGAGTCTATCTGACACTTAACTCTCTAGTTATATTTTGTAATTCGTATTGACATTACACATTTCAGTTGATATGGTTAAGCTACAATTCAGGTAGTTGCTGAGAATTAATTATTGTTCTTGTGGATTGCTGTGATTTCCTTTGTCTGATACATAGTGTCAAAGATATATTGTCATATATTAACTTTATATATATATGAAAAGATTAGGTAAATCGTTCAACCTTTTTATGGAACACTTAATTTTGTTCAAAACCGTACGTCATATAGTATACATCTATACATATAATTTTTTCGTCTTCATTAGGAGAATACAACAATGATACTCTCGTATCAATTAAACCATTTTAACGTGCATATGTCAAACAACATATTTCATCCGCCGCAGTAAGAACAGTAGTAGTAGTTCAGTTGTGCAGAGCTCGTTAATTATCCGGATTAGGTGGCTCAGTGGTGTTGTCGCTCAGGTTCGTCGCTGATCCTCCTCTTGTGAAAGTTTTTTCTATTCCTCCATTTAACAAGCTTGGACGGATAGCGAGCGAATCGAGCTATCGAGGGAAGGTTGGGCCACCGTAGTCGGGCAGGTGGCACACGCCCCTAATTATATTGTGTATGTAAAGAGTTTCACTGTAAAATGTAATAAGCTTCATATTTGTGTGTTTGGAGACCCAGGTGTCGTACTGAATTTGTATTGTAGAAAAATAAACTACTGTCCATTATGCCTAAATGTGTCTTTTCGTGTCTGATCGCTATATGGCACTTCCAACTTGGGACAATTCGCTATAAACAGTTTCAGCCAACCAGCGCCTTCTAAACATGCAGAACGACAGTGTGATCCTTTATTATTACGGCGCAGCATCTTCGTTTCAGTCAGTCATTGTCCTGTTAGACTATTTACTGTTAAGTGCTGCTTGAGCTACCGTTTATAGTACAACAGGTGGCCTACGTAGTTCTTAAATCGATATTGAAATGCACACACAAGTCTCCTAAATTATTTATTGAAATGCCTACATTTACAGTGTCCGTTTTAGGAAGTCGTAGTTTTTACTTGTTCCCGTTATTAGGAATTATAATTTCTCAGTGTCACATATTATTCGTTACTACTCACGAGTCCCGTATCATTGAGATTCTGTTTTATATTCTGTATAAGGAAACTTTTTAAAAGTAGCGTTGATTAAACTGACTATAGCAGACTTGTCATCTTCTTAAAATGATTTTATCGATTTGATATTGACAATTAATCATTAGGTCAAACATCAAGGAGGATTTGAGTTAGCATGGACTGCACTGTTTCTTTTTTTTCGTGACATCGTGTCAGTAGAGAGTGCGTCACGTTAACAATGCATTCTGTCCTAAGTGACAGCGCACACACTTTTTTATATTTCCTAAAGGCCAATGTGTCTCAATTTTCTCATTAATATATTTTGACAGTGTCTTTTAGTGAGAATGATTATAAACATATTACCTGTGTTCATTTCCCATGTAGATCTGTAACGTTTGGTGAGTATAAATAAAAAGTAACAACACATATAATAGTTATGTTGCATTGTTTATGATTAACAAAATTCATCGTTTATCTGAAATGTTCTACGTATACAGTCGATTTATTCCACTTCTGAAGGTGTACATTGTCGGTATTACTTTATTACATGTTATTACTTTAACATGGCCTTTTTATAACTTCACTTTAACTTAATCCTGATACTCTGTATGTTCAATTCTTCATAATAACTATTCACAGTGGCTCCAAAATCCATACTGACCCCTACTCTCTCTTCTGTTTCTTTTTCCGGTGGCCTGCGCCACCACCACCTACTCAAAGCATCATGATGCACCAACATTGATGGACTGAAAGCCAGAAGTCTACGTGACCATCATCATCAGGTCCTTCCATGAAAACCCTAAATACAAAGAGGACTGTTTGACTTATGTTAGGTAGATTGCCCAGAGGGGACTGGACGGTCTCGTGGTCTGGAACCCCTACAGATTTTATTTTTTTCTCCAGCCTTTGGAGTTTTTTTTTTTTCTGTCCACCCTGGCCATCGGACCTTACTTATTCTATGTTAATTAATGTTGACTTATGTTTATTTTTTATTGTGTCTTCTATTTTTCTATTCATTTTGTAAAGCACTTTGAGCTACATTTTTTTGTATGAATATGTGCTATATAAATAAATGTTGATTGATTGATTGATATTCTCCATTGCATTTGCTCCAGAGTGTAACGTGTGCCAGTGTAACCGAGGGATGGCAGACGAGCTCACGTAATGGGTGACAAGGCACATTCTCATCCTGATGTCCAGGCTCTTGTCATAAATATTCCCATCTTGTGCTTTTCTCGTTCCTGCAAGTTTACTATTATTATTGGACATGTAGAGGAAATGTGTTTTATTTTATGTCTATGAAAGGAAGGACGGTAAAGCCTTGAATGAAACTGAGTGTTGATGCTTTGGGTAACAAGACAGGTTAAGGAGCAGAGAACATTGAATGTGACATTGACTGCGGGGGATTGTGTAACTGGAAGATGGTTTAAGAATACAGAAACGGCAAAAACTTAGTCTTTCAGTAATTCTATTTACATCAATTATTTACTCTGTTGTGCTGCACTTCGGAAGATTACTTATTTACCCCCCCAGCGCAGCCTTTGATAAGATGAATTCACAACTAAAGGAATGTTCATGACAAAGTCAGGTGCTTTTTTGAAAGTTTGGCTCCAGATGTGCTTATCCAGCTGCTCCTTCTTCTCAGTACTTGAGTGATCTTTACGTTCACCTTTGGATGAATTTGCAAAGTTTCTTTACAACTTTTTTGTCTCATTAACGCAGAAATCCCGAGGCTTTCCTAAAATTGCAGAAGACACTGTTGATGGCGCTGATTCTGTTTTAAAGACAGTTGTGATTAGTTATGCAGAACACGCTTTTACTCACATTGCTTTTTGGAAATCAATAATACAAATCGGCAACAGATCTGGGAATCACTGAATAGTAAAAACGTTTAATGAGGAATGTCTTGCGCATATACTGGTGTAATGACCACGTCGGCTTTAGTGAAGCATTTCTTAGCCTCTGTGATATGATCGACATGGGGTAGAATAGATTCTGGATTGTTACAATACGTGCTACCTTACGCAAAATATGCTCATCGATTTGTTACAGATTCTTGGTGGACACAATTCCACACCGAGGAAAAAGGTGCCCCATGTAAATCGTTCATAATGTCTCCAAAATATATTTGTTAACTTTCAAACAAGTACTACTTAACTGTTTTATACAAAATCCTTATTTCAACATATGCGAGCCCCAACTAGGATTTGAACTCGGGTTAGCGTATTTTATCAATATAGCACAGACAACCGCTTTTACGCTTTGAGCCAAAGCACTTCAGCAGACTAGTTACTGACCAAATCGACTGCTGACTGCGCGGATATCAATGACGTCATTACGCTAGCGTGCTCAAAATCACGTGACGGGCGCATTTGAAGCAAGCCTCGAAGCGGTGCTTCGATCTCCAGTGCTTCGATAGCTCGACACAGTGTCGAAACCTGAGTATCGAGCGGCCCATCACTAACTGTAACCACGTTGCCACTGTCTTGCTTTGTGAAAGGCGCGTTCGTGTTCGTTAGCCCCCCGCCGAACTTTGCTCGAGTGAATCCTCCTGTGGTCACCCGCGTGCTGTTTTTGTTCATTTGTATCAGAGGTTCCCTTCACGTGGCTGACTCCCAAATTTTAATTCGTACCACCCAGAAACATCGCTGGCGCCTGTTCATTCCCTTTGTCGTTTACTTCTCGAATCGCAGACATCGAGGAGACGGCCATTCCACACGTACGGCGCTTTGATTTCTGCCTTTGTTTCTCTTTTGTCCCTCCGCGGTGTCCAGTTCAAACAGACAGTCGCGGAGATGGTGACCGGCCGGCCATTAAAAGAATAGCGAGGAGTTCGATTAGTAAAAGTGAAAAACGAATTGGAGGCCTTGACCGTGGAGAAGAGTCTTAGATAATGGGTTGTATTAAGTTACAAACGTATTACGTCACAATTTGTGTTTAGCGAACATTTTACCAGGGAATATCGAAGATGTACGTCACTCAGTTAGATGCAGAAAGTTCAATGCGGTATTGTAAGTAAAGTCTAATCACAAACAAAAACAAAATGTACCTTTCTCTTTTTGGAATCACTAGTTGTAGAGCATTGATTCCTTCTCTTTTTGAACATATCGGTTGACTGTACTGAGTATTGCTGTTTGTGAATCATCAGCATAGCCTGGTTTTAAGTTAGGAAGCCGGTCAGGATTGACTTCATCCTGCATATCTGCTGGTGCTCCTGTCAAAAAGATGCTTTGCTGAGTTACCAGCGAATTTGCTGATTTGGAATTGAAAGCAAATACTTCGTATTTAATTAAAAGAAACCCTTTCGATAATAAAAATAATAATCTTTTCAAAATGGATTTACTTAAAGATAAAAACTCACAATGTAGTACAGGATGTTTTTAACATTTCATTAATTACGTCACTTTTATGTCCCTATTTTGGAAGGCACTAGTGTGTACATACACTAAAAAAATAACATGTTGGATAAACGTAAAAAAAATATGGCAATCAATTGCATTCACCTTTTTAAGTTCTTTCAACTAACACTACTTTTAAATAAATCCTACAATGGTATTTAATGTAAATTTAACATTGCTTTTTGAGTTGAGTGAAAATAAAAATGTGATACGAATTTGTTGGATTAACTAACGTTTTCTTTTACAAAATGTTTACTTTTTTTAAGTTGAAACAACTAATGTTCATAATGTAACCCTGCTCAAATGGTTTATGTATCAGTGACACGAGATTTTAATTGGAATAAACTTAAAAAGGTTAACGCAATCGATTGCCATAATTTGTTTTAGTAAGCATAACTCAATATTCTTACCTTTTCAAACAGAAGTCATAAAAGTGGAAAAAAGCACAAGAGTATAGTTTTTGTATTTTAATGTATAAAACATTATTACAATATTTTTCTTTACAAACAACAGTAATTACAATGTAGATTTGATTTTACCTTTATTTTCTCTTCACAAAGGCCTACAGCCATCTTGGGCTCATTAACACTGAAATTTACTTTACAATCCAAATTGTTCATTTTCTTCTAAATGTTTGCTAGTCACAGTATGTAACTTTTACAAAAGAAGCTTAACTGTGAAGCGGTAAACTTAATAACCTTAACAAAATCTTGTGTAAAGTAGGGCCTCTATATTGGTAGCTAAGTGGAAAAAAATCCAGCAAACAATACTTTTCTGTCTGATATACGGTCACAAATAAAACAATATGCTCTTCTAATATTACAGTAAATAAAGTGGGTGCAAAAAATAAAGTATTAACATCCAATTCCAAAAACAATTTTTGGAATACTTCAAAAGTACGGTATATCTTAGCTCTTTAGGGTAACTTAGATTAAGTGAATATATCACACCTACTAACCTGGCACATGCTTTTGCAAAGTTACCAAGATTATTTACAGCTTCAATTCCCACAACACTCACAGCAACATCTTCTGGTTCTGCATCAGGAGCTCCTTCATGCTTTGCCACAAATAGTTTGATAGCATGCTGACTCGAGTCAGACTGAATACTATCATCTTCAACATCCTAAATAAAATAAAATACTATCATTATTATCAATAACAAATACATCTACATTTCAAAGGAATACTCCACCAAAAAATAAACACTTTAACTGTTCCTTATGTCCTACACTGGTAGAGCTGGCTGAGAAGAATTTTAATCTCGGGTTTTAAAGCAAAACAAATCGTGATGCAATACAATTTAATAGAAACTGATTTTGGGTAGTACCAAACAATATCAAAGTGTTCATGATAAAATCTCAGATTACTAATGTTGTATAGTCAAGATGAATGACATCCAGTGTAGAGGGCATCACCCAACAAATGAGATCAATTGCTTTTCTAGATTTGACTTGGCCATTTCTTGGGTTTTCATGTTTTATGCAACATCATCCATATGTGTTGTTTTTGACATGCAACAGAGCAATATACTATCAAAGCAAAGAAAAATTAAAGTAATATAAACTACTGAGTGAAATAATATAGTGTTACTAACATATTATACTAGTATATACATCCACCCATCCATCCATTATCCAACCCGCTATATCCTAACTACAGGATCACAGGGGTCTGCTGGAGCCAATCCCAGTCAGCACAGGGCGCAAGGCAGGAGACAAAATCCGGGCAGGGCACCAGCCCACTGCAGTACTAGTATATAGTATATATTTTATTTATTAGTTTCTTAGAGTTGTCATCATAGAGCTTTTCTTAACTCCACTCAGTCAATGCAATATTGAG
>NW_024379179.1:0-40235 GCF_016835505.1 Polypterus senegalus
AAAACTGCCTGTGAAGCCATTTACTCCCTCCTACCTCACCTTTCAAATACTTTCCTGTACTTCTGAATATTTTTGGTGAAGAATTTGCAAACATTTTCTAATGCAGCATCCTGATGAGCCATAGCTTGTTGCAGTATCATCATGCACAAAGTAGGAGTTAAATCTGGAAAGTACACTCGAGCATACATCCACTTTTACTGACTTAAGAGCTGGTAATTAATTTAGGAGACACAACTACAGGATGTGAAATAAAACCCAGAGAAAACATCCATGAACTCAGAAATAACATGGAAACAAAACAGTATCAGTAGTCATCCTTACTATCAATTATTAAAAAAATTAATTTATATAGCAATTTCAAAGATGAATAGTGTAACAGATCAAATGTTGCATGCAATAATTAATGAGACTATAATACAAAACATCAACCCTACATGCATATGAGATATGGTATACAGCATGCTCTTTATTTCTTAGTACCTTAAAATCTCATTTCCACTTGTCTGCATCTACTTTTCATGCTTGTGTGGGTGTTTCTACAAGTGCACCAGCTTTCCTCCCAAATCCCAAAAATGAGCATTTTAGGGTAATTGTGACCTCTAAATTTCCCCTATTTGTCACCAGTGTGCTTTTAATGGAGTGCCATCTATTTAGAACTGGTTCCTGTCTTGCACCAAGTTCTACTGGGATAGGTTACAGCCACTTCTACCCTATATTCCATTAATTAGTCAGTCAGTCAGTCTGCTGGAGCCAATAACAGCCAACACAGGGTGCAAGGCAGGAACAAATCCTGGGCAGAGTGCCAGCCCACCGCAGTCCATTAATTAGTTAGCGAATTTAATGTTACAAAGTGGTTAAAAGTCAACAACATTAGACAATGACTAATTTTTTTCTAGTAATGTAATTAATGTACAATATACCAATTTAAAAAAAGCAAAAGAAAGCATCCACATACATCTGTCAATGTATAAACCTAACATTCTAACTATGAATAGGGAAGCAGATCTCGTTTAGTTATAGATGAACAATTTAAATGCCTGAAATTCAGCTGAATGGTTTTGCAGCAATTTCACTTTGAATGAGTTCTTCACATGCTGTATATTCTGTACTTTTTTACAGGCAGTTTCAGGATCTTCACAAGTACATTTTATGAAACACTCACAATATATAGCTTACCCAGTTTTAAAATAGTTTTCTAAAACCATACCGCAAAAATGAAGATTAAATTGCAAAGATCTGATCAGTGACACTGTGCGAAGAGTATACATATATTTAATCAAGAACTGTGTTACATTTTTAAAACTAAGTATACCTTATTTAAATATTTCTATGAGAGTTTAAAATCTTATAGTGTTTGACAATAATACAATATTACACATTATTATATACTGTAATAAGAAACACAACACTAGAATAATTTAAATTTAGGTAATTATACATAATCCAGACACAGAGCACGTATACAGCCAAGGGTTCAAAATAAAGCAAATTTTATTATACAAAAAAATACCTGTTTTAGGTCCTTTCTTCAAAGAAGCTTATACATTAAATCTCTTCAAATCTCCTCCAGGAAACCCTTGTACTCCACCTCCTGACTTCAACTCACCTGGATGAAGTTAAGCATCTTCTTTCATGCCAGACCCAGGAGTAATTTTGGTGTGACATGTGCCAGGGATGCTGGGGCGACGACCAGGCCGGGACGCCTTGAGGGACCGGAAGAGGGCGTGCGCCCATCTGGGATCACGTGGCGGCCGCCACCCTGGTTTCGTGTTGGGGGCTTGGAAGCCCAACCCTGTAGGGGCCCGTAGTCACCGCCAGGGGGCGCCCCGATGCCTTGGGAACCCTGGACCAGGAAGTGCTGGGGGGAAGAGGAGCAGGGACACCCGGAATGCTTCCGGGAGTACAGCCGGCACTTCCGCCACACAGGGGCGTGTCGGCGGGTGATTGCCGGGGAGCACCTGGAGCATATCCGGGTGAGGATAAAAGGGGCCACCTCCCTTCATTCGAGGCTAGAGTCGGGTGGAAGAAGGACAAGGTCAGGAACGAGAGAGAGTAGGAGGCGGCCCGAAGAAGAAGGCATTGTGTGGCCAGGACTTTGGGGGACTTGGGGTTTGTGTGCACTTTAAATTGTAAATAATAGTTGTAAAATAAACGTGTGGTGGTGGATTACAACATGTCTGCCTGTCTATGTCCGGGCCACGTCCACACATGATTACACTCTGGAAGCACATCCAGGTCAGGTGGAACCTCCTTAAAATATGTGAGTCATCTCCACACAGCTGCCCCTGGAGGCATCCACATACACCGACAAGGCTCTCCTTTAGGACTACAATTCCCAAGGTGCACTGCGAGTTTACAAATGGGAGCTCTACCCGAGTGATGCTGCCATCTGACGTACTGGGGGTTTTCAGAGCCCCAAGAGACAGTCCTTCCTATTCTTCTACTATATGTTCCTGGCCAGGAAAGGTATCCACAACTATCCAGGTAGGGACTCCTGTCCACCCATATCCTTCCTTTATGGCCTCCTATCCAGGTAAGGAACCACCCTACCTCCTGGCCGGGATGCTAATCTCTACACCTTGGCACGTTTAAAATATATATATGTGTGTGGATAAATATATAGTATTTTGTGCAATAATACTGCTCTACCAATGTAAAATCTTAGTTTTATCTTCATGAACTCCTTCCTAAGGGCTATAAAGCTAGAAATACCAAAGGCCAAAGATGACAAGGTAACTCTGGTGTTTATTAAAAACTGCAGACATCATCTAATTCTATTCCCTCCAGCCACACCGACAACCCATTTGAGAACAAAATATTAAAACACAATACAACTCAGTCAATCAAATAAGATTAATGTAATATCAGGGTTCAAAATGGTTGCCAATAAAAGAACTCAAGATTTGGCCCCAACCCAAAAGGAAAAAAAGAGATTACAAATAGAGAGCCCCATCAAAATGAATTCTTTCTATATGGAAAAAAAACAGCAAGTGCATGTATAGAATTATATTAATGAGTTCTTGCCATATTTTAGTAAGGTTTTGAATAGACCCCCGTTATTTTTTTCCTTTTTGAGATAATATAATACTTTGTTTTTCCATTGAGCCATAGAAAGTGGATTGGAATTCTTCTAGTTGAGCAAAATCAATGTACGTGCTAGTAGTGTGGTATAAGATATTACAAATGATTTCTCATAGCGCACTTTAATACCATCTGCTAACAATCCAAATACAGCCATTAATATGTTTGGAGTAATTTTAATCTAAGGCTTTCTCAAATATATGCAAAAAATTGTGCCCAAAAGGATTAAAGTGAAGGTCATTCCCAAAACATATGATCTAGCGATGCTGGCACATACTAATAATAATGTTCAAAAATCGGATATTGTCTTGTGTGTGTTTAAGACACTTTTTAATGAAATATATATGTTTAATGAAAACATTTTGGTTGAATTACGGCAAGCTTGGCTGTACTGTGGTACAATTTATTCTATGAAGGGCTGAGCAGCATTCCTTTTCCGAATTCCATAGGATCATTAAAGGGTAAATTCCTTGAAATACTTGAATCCCTCCATTGACTTCCAATACATTTAAGGATCAATTTTAAGGTTCTCATCTTTATTTTCAAAGCTATATAAGGATTGGTGACAACCTGCCTTAATGATCTTATTATTCTGTACACCCCAGCAAGGTCTTTCAGGTCTGCTGATCTGTTTTTGTTGACTGCTTGAAAGGCTAGGCTAAAACAGAGAAGAGACTGGGCCTTCTCTGTCCTGACTCCAAAACTGTGGAATGGTTTACCCTGTATGTTAGGATGGCCCCCTCACTGCCTGTTTTAAAATTTGTCTTAAAACTACTTCTGTTTCCTGGCTTTTAACTCAGTGTGAGAGTTGTTTGTTCATCCTTTGTCCTGATTTTAAAATTGTCTATCATTTGTTATATTTATTGTTATTTAAATACTTACTGGATTTGGTCTCGTCCGATGCGAGAGATGGACGTCTGAAGTGGAGCTCCGCTAGCAGTGGTGCTATTTTTCATATTATTTGCTTATTATTCTGAGATATCCTGTATTTATTCAACCCGAGAGGGACCGCTACAGTATATGTAAACACAAATAAACATGGCCAACAAGAAGGGGGTCGAAAGAATCAAGACTAAAGCTACATCCAAGCTGCGATCAGCAAGCCCTAGTCGAGATACGGCCTCTCAGAGACAGACCTGGATCAGATGGGCGAAAGTACAGACTCCTCGGGACCACGGTCCGCTACATCGTCGCCGGCTGAGAGCGAAAAGGGGAGCGAAGGTGCGATCGTGAGTGCAGATGTGGATAGCTCGCCGATTGGAGAGGATTACCTGAAACTGGAAAAGGCCGGGAGGTCCGCGGCTTCAGTTACGCAATACGCGGGACTGGAGCAGCGGGACACCGCTTCAGCAGAGTCTGCTGCTTCATCTACGGTACAAGAAGGCACAATTGAGCTATCTGAACTGAAAGTGTTGCTCGCTGAGCTCACGCAAGATATAAAGAAAAGCGAGAAGGCTAATGAGAAAGCAACGGCAAAGGCACATGAGAGACTGAAACAGGAGATGAAACAGGCCAATGAATGGCTGCGAAAGGAAATCCAACAGGCAAATGAAAGGCTGCGTCAAGAGGTACAACTTGAACGACAGGTGCTGGGTAAAATTGAAGAGCGCATTGAGAAAAACTCGGTTAAACTGAGCACGCTTGCTGATCAATTGGAGCATCTTAATGAGACATTCACGAATCGGATCGAAATGGCCGAACATCTAGCTGCCAGTGCCGAGGAAAGAGCAGTAAATGTCAGTTCGAATGTAAAAACTCGGAGAAAAACTTGGAGACAGACTGGCTGCTTTAGAAGATGGGAGTAGAAGGTATAATGTCAGAATTGAAGGCCTGCCGGAGAATCGAGAAAGTTTAAACCCTGTGAAATTCGCAACTGAACTTTTTTCTAAAATAATCGGGCGACTTTAAAGCAGAATCTGAGATAGCAGCGGCTTACCACGTACATGGATCAAACACCGTCAGACCCCGACCAAGATCTTTTATAGTTCGTTTTGAACGATTATCATTTAAGTTAGAGGTGATGGAACTCCTCAGAAAAAAAAGGAAGATATTATATATGAAAATAGCCACATTCGTGTCTTCCCTGACTTCTCTCCAGCAACAGCTATTAAGCGCGCAGCCTTCTATAATATTAAACAGCTGCTACGGCAAGCCAATGTCAAATACGCCTCCTGTATCCGCAAAACTGAAAGTGGAATGGCAGGGTCATTTCTATGTTTTCGCTAGCAAGGAGGAAGCAGAAAATGAATTAAGAAAGCTGATCCCGGACTATTCTGATACATAATTGTGAGTCATGGCGGTAAATGATAAAGCTAGGATTAATAATCTACTGTCTGATCTATTTGTTTTAAAATACGGGTTTTTATCAGCATATATTCTCATATTCTTATTACTTATTATTATTATTACTTACTTATTACTTATTATTACTTAGTATTACTAGGGCTAAATGTTTATGTTTTATTGTGCTTAATTACGTTTTCCTCCTCTTTTTCTTTTCTAATTATTTCATGTGTACCCTAAATGAGACTGTTCAATATCATACCCTTGGTTTACTGTTATTGCTATTACTGCATTAAGACTTGTTATGCTTGTTTTGGACACATCTTTAACACCATCACCTGGGTTTATTATCTGGGGTATCATCTTAATGCACTAAAATTGCTGAAGATATATATATATATATATATATATATATATATTAAGTGCAAAATTCTTTTCTTTTCCTCTTTTAAAGACTATATTGGTAACAGATATCTCTATCTTTTAACCTTAAAGCGCCACTGCATGGGGGCTTGATGTGCTTTGGACGTGCTCTGTCTCTGGGTATGTCAGAGGACTGGGACTGCATGAAGTGGGTTTTAGCCTCACCTGGGGAGGCAAAAGGGAGGGTGGGGGTTAAGGGGAAGAGAAAGAGAGCAGGCTTGATCTATATCTAATCTATCATCTCAATCTTTATAATTATAACTATCAACGTAATAATAAGCTGCATGGCAACAACTCTTGGGGGAATAGGAAATTAAGACCTAAACTATTTCACTTCCAGTTAAGACAATAAAATGACATCAAAAACTCAGAATCAGTGTCTCCATGATGGGACAGTTAACTTGTAAGCTGGAATGTTAAAGGCCTGAATCACGAATTAAAGAGAAAGAAAGTACTTTCTCACCTAACAGGTCTAAATGCTAAAATAGTATTTTTACAGGAAACCCACTTACTAAGTAAGGATCAGTTCCGCTGCAAAAGACTGGACTGGCCAAATGTTCCATTCTAGTTTTACAAAGAAAACTAGAGGGTGGGAATTCTCATACATAGAACAGTACCATTTGTAGCATCAGATGTAGTATTGGATCCTGAAGGGAGATATGTGATGGTCATGGGAGACTTATCTAACTGTAAAATGATTTTGATAAATGTTTATGCACCTAATGTTGATGATAAGGAATTTATACAAAATTTATTTGCATCCATTCCCAATCTGAACACTCATAAACTTATAATGGCTGGGGACTTTAATTGTGTTCTAAATCCACTTTTAGATAAGACTTCCTCCACAGGGGAACGCAACTAACACCGCAAAGATAATTACAAAGTTTATAACTGATCACAACTTATCAGATCCCTGGAGGTTTTAAACCCAAATTCAAGAACATATTCTTTCTACTCACCAGTACATCATTGCTACTCAAGGATTGATTACTTCTTTATAGATAATAACTTCTTGCCTAAGATTAAATCTTGTAAATACGATGCTATTGTTATTTCAGACCATGCTCCGATGATCTTGGAGCTGAAATTACTAAGCCCCATACACTCACCCGCAGATGCGCCTCAATCCGCTTCTATTAGCTGACGAGAATTGTACTGAATTTATATCCAAACAAATCGAATTCTTTCTAGAGACAAATACATCCCCTGAGATCTCTGCAGGAATACTCTGGGAAACTCTTAAGGCCTTCTTAAGAGGACAGATTATCTCATATCTTTCCCACAGAAATAAATCCGAGCGAAGAAAGTAGCAGAGATAAAAGCGAAATTACTAAAATAGATGAAGAACATGCCAGACTACCAAGCGAGACTCTACATAAGAGGAGGCAGGCTCTACATTCAGAATTAAACCTCTTGACAACTAAAGAAACTGAACAACTAATTTACAAATCCAGACATCATTATTATGAACATGGAGAGAAAGCTAATAAGCTTTTAGCGCAACAAATTCACAAGCAAGATGTACAAAACGCAATCTCTGTAATTACTAACACGAACGGAGATAAAATCATCGAACACAAAAATATAATGTACACTTTTAGAGACTACTATAAATCCCTATATACTACTGAGTTTAAAGAAGACAATATACAATCTAATGCATTTCTGGATACATTACAGATACCACAAATTGACGCTTTTAGTGTGGAGGAACTCGATAAACCTCTGTCATTATCAGAATTACTGGATGCTATAAAGTCACTCCAAGGTGGAAAAGCAGCAGGCCCTGACGGCTACCCTGCAGAGTTTTACAAGAAATTCTCCGCTCAGCTAGCTCCCTCCTATTAGCAACATTTACAGAAGCCAGAGATAACCAATCTCTTCCACAAACCTTTCGCCAAGCACTAATCACTGTCTTTCCAAAACAAAATAAGGACTTATTACAATGTGCATCATACAGACCAATTTCACTTCTGAATAACGACGTTAAAATACTCTCTAAAATCATAGCTAGAAGGATGGAGAAAGTGCTCCCTCAGTAATATCACAAGACCAAACTGGATTTATTAGGGGCCGACACTTATCTTCAAATCTTCGACCTGTTTAATGTAATATACTCACCAACTAAATCAAACACCCCAGAAATATTATTATCATTGGATGCAGAAAAGCATTCGACATGATTGAATGGAAATACCTTTTACTATTTTGGAGAAGTTTGGGTTTGGCCGAACATTTGTGCATGGATTAAATTACTGTATACTAACCCAGAAGCTTCAGTTTGCATCAATAACATTTGCTCAGACTACTTTAAACTAGAACGTGGCACAAGACAAGGATGCCCTTTGTCACCACTGCTGTTTGCAATTGCCATTGAACCACTGGCAATACATTGTCGAAATACTGATCAGATAAAGGGGATTAGCAGAGAAGGACTGGAACAGAAAATCTCATTATATGCAGATGACATGGTACTGTATATATCGGACCCAGAAAATTCTGTGCCTGCAGTCTTAGCAGCACTCACAGAATTTCAAAAGCTCTCTGGTCTCAGAATTAATCTGAATAAAAGTGTACTCTTTCCGTGAATTCTCAAGCATATAATATTAGATTAGACACCCTTCCTTTTATCATTGCAGAACAGTTTAAATACCTCGGGGTAAACATCACAAGTAAACATAAAGCTCTTATCAACAAAATTTTCGTCTGCATGGAAAAAATTAAACAAGACTTGCATAGATGGTCAACCCTTCATCTCACACTAGCTGGAAGAATTAACACTGTTAAGATGAATATTCTTCCTAAGCTCCTTTTTATTTCAAAACATACCAATATACATTAATAAATCGTTCTTTAAGCAATTAGATTCAACAATAACCTCATTTATTTGGAATTCTAAACATCCACGCATCAAAAGAGCGACCCTACAAAGACAAAAGGCAGAAGGTGGCATGGCTCTACCTAACTTCCAGTTTTATTACTGGGGCAAATATACAGTCGATAAGAACCTGGACACAAATAGAAGAACATACACAGGCATGGACCGCAATAGAAGTAAAATCCTGCAGTACTTCTTTGTATTCCTTGCTCTGTGCTCCAATAAACACACGCTATCGGCAATACACTAATAACCCAATTGTGCTCCACTCACTTAGAATCTGGAACCAATGTAGAAAGCATTTTAAGACGGAGAAGCTTCTTTCTGTGGCACCCTGCAAAAGAACCACCTCTTTCAACCTCACAAACATATGCAGTTTTAATATCTGGAAAAATTTGGAATTAACTTGCTTAGAGATCTTTATATAGACAACGTCTTTGCATCCTATGAACAATTACATTCCAAATTTAACATTCCAGCTACAAATTTCTTTCACTATCTTCAAATCAGGAACTTTGTTAAACAGAACCTTCCAGATTTTCCTCATCTTGCACCCTCATCCACGCTGGAAAAATTATTGCTCAATTTCAAGGAGTTAGACTCCATCTCTACAATATATAAAATCCTTTTACAATCCCTTCCTTTCAAAGATCCAAGAGGACACTGGGAAAATGACCTCTCAATTAATATATCAGAAAAGGAGTGGAAAGTAGCAATGCAGAGAATTCACTCAAGCTCCATATGCAAAGCATACAATTATACAACTCAAAATTATATATCGAGCACATCTGTCTCGACTAAAACTCTCCAAAATGTTTCCAGGGCATGATCCAACCTGCGAACGTTGCAACCAAGCCCCAGCCTCACTAGGTCACATGTTCTGGGCCTGCACCAAATTAACATTATTCTGGACAAAAATTTTAATTACCTCTCAGACAGTCTTGGACTCACAATCCCTCCTAACCCATTAACAGCTGTGTTTGGGGTTCTTCCAGAGGGTCTTAAAGTGGAGAAAGACAAACAAATTGTGATTGCATTCACTACACTGTTGGCACGCAGACTTAATCTGATAAACTGGAAGAACCCAAACTCTCCTATTTTAAGTCAGTGGGAAACTGATGTGTTATATTATTTAAAATTGGAAAAAATCAAATACTCAGTTAGAGGATCTGTACAGACTTTTTCAAAACATGGCAGGATCTAATCAGTAATATTTTGAAATGAGTTTATAAAGCACAGAGAATTTGTTGATTTAGGTATTTTTACAAGCCTTAAATTTTACACCGTTTGGCTTGCTCTCTCTCTCAAGGGTGGGGATCGATCTGTTCTTAGCATAATTTTTTTTTGTAAAAACTTGATTGCTATGTATTGATTGTAATAAAATTAATAAATAAAAATTAAAAAAATAAAAATAAATACTTACTGTATTGTGTTACCTGGTGTATGGCTTGCACAACACTTTGGGTTCAACTCCTGTAGTTTTAAAGTGCTTTATAAATAAACATGAAATGAAATGAAAATATTCTGATATACTCTTGACATACTGACTGAAACTATTGCCAGATAACCCAATATTGTCTTAGGGATAGATATGTGGGAGAGGTGCAAGAAATTGGGTAGGTTGTTTTTAACAAAGTTTCTCATTTGTACAGAAGAAAAAAAGTCTGTACCAGGAGGAATTAATTGCTCAAAAATGCAAGTACTGTATATTACAATACCAAGCATTCAGCATAATATGCTTTCCAAAGAGCAGCGATAGGAGACCAACAGTTACTCAGACAGGGTAGCCTTCTTCAGCATCCTCAAGAAGCAGAGCTACTTCTGGGCCTTCTTCACCTGAGAAGAACATGTGAAGTAGCGCTGCTGCTTCGCAGTAAGGAGACCTGGGTTCGCTCCCCAGGTCCTCCCTGCGTGGAGTTTGCATGTTCTCCCCGTGTCTGCGTGAGTTTTCTCCGGGTGCTCCGGTTTCCTCCCACAGTCCAAAGATATGCAGGTTAGGTGCATTGGGGATCCTAAATTGTCCCTAGTGTGTGCTTCGTGTGTGTGTGTGTGCGTGTGCCCTGCCTGGTTTGTTTCCTGCCTTTGCGCCCTGTGTTGGCTAGGATTGGTTCCAGCAGACCCCCGTGACCCTGTAGTTAGGATATAGTGGGTTGGATAATGGATAGATGGATGGATAGTGTTGATTGGAACACAGAGAAGAGCATCACAAGAAGATTTACAGCAAGATTTATTTTTTGCAACAAATCAAGTGTAAACTTGTGTAATTTTGCCATTTTCCAAAATGTCATTGTTAAGATAATTGCAGTCCAGTTGTAAAACTGAAAGTTAGGTAGTGCCATGGAAATGCTTTTCTGGTTGTACCCTCTAATTCAAAGTAATCTGAGCTCACATTATCAATATGGACTGAGGCCTCTGGATAAGCATAGAGTAATTTAGTCTTTATTTGGGCCAAACCCAAATATACCCAGTATAGCAAAGAGATCTACCTCTGTCAAAGGTTTTTCTCTGCATTAAATATTAGTAGGTCCCCCAGAGAATGAGATTCTGATGGTCAGTATATTACAGAAAGCAAATCAGGTTTTTATTTAGTAATTCTAAACTCAAGTGCATAAAAACTTCTACTTCCTAACAGTAATAGGGATAATACGTTAAAAGTGTGTTAGTCAGATTACTTTTTAGAGTGACAAATAAAGCAATACTTATTTTATTGAAGTAAAAATATCTGTGTTGCTTAAAAAAATAGATATACAATTACAGTGTTACTTCGGAAACTTAGACCCACCACACCAAAAATTGCTGCATCATTTTGGAGACATATTGCCTATTTTCACAAAAGACTGCTGCTGTTGGTATAACAATGTGAACGCTGTCACACACGTGTGTTTAGGAGACAGCTAAAGGGCCTGGGGAACTGAAATACTACACCAGACCAGGGGGTGGCAGAGTGTGCTGACTGTCTCTCTAAGTTTCTTGCAGACCATTCCCGGGAAATCTCACCAGGTTCCAGCACCTCTGATGACATCACTTCTGGCTCTGGCGCCTCTGATAATGTTACTTCTGGTTCTGGACTAGATGACATCATTTCCTTCCCCAGCCCTTAAAACCACCATCTTACCTCCAAATAATCAGTTCTGTTTTGGACTCTGTCTTGTGAACATCTCTGACCAAATATTACTAAAACTTTTGCAGCTGGGAAATAATATATGGACGGCTGGTCCAAACCTTTATGATGTTTGAAGTCTCATTACTATCACAACACGCATACTCCAGCCATCTGGTGTCAACAAAGGAAAAGGTTAAACACATGTGTAGCATGCAATCAAATGAAAATAACTGAACAAAAGTTATCAGTATACATTAAATCCTGCATGTGATGAAGAGTATATTTAATCAGCCCAGTTTAGGGTCACAAGAAGCCAGCAATCATGGCATCTCCAATGGGTGTAAAGCAAGAAGCAGATTGGTGAATGGGACCCTATTCCTTTGCATGATTTGATCGCAGAGGCCAAGATGAAAAGACTGTGCTCTGTGTCATCAAGTAACAGAAGTCTATCTTAGTTTATTTTTAATGTAGTTATTTACAGTAGATATTTTGACATTGTGTGATCATTTGGGTGCAGTAGCAGTTGTTCATACCTCGAATCTTTGGGGTCTTGAGGTGAGGGTGGAAAAGTACATGGATGTTATTTACTTCAGAGCACAGGAAGAAGTAAACATGTTTATAAAACACAGGAAAATAATCAAATTTGGCCATGCTTCTGGTCAGTTTCATGAACGTTCATATATGGGATTAGAATTTAATAACAAGTTTTGCCAGTGAAACGAAGACAAAGTAACTGTTTGTAATACATTACATTTTGTAATAAGTAACTATATAATATATTTAGTTCCTTTTGTTTGTGGGTAACTAAGTTACTTTTAAAAGTAATGTTCCATGGCAGTGCTTCCTAAGTAACTTTTTTGTTCTGATCCAGACTTTTCCTTTCAAGAACCTGAAATATGCCGTTTAAAGTTAACAATTTCGTTTTATTGAGTCTTATTCTTTTATTAAGTCTTATTTTTTACTAGCAAAATACCCGCGTAGCATGGGAAGTATTGTGTTAAAGAAGTAATGAAAAAGAAAAGGAAACATTTTGAAAATAACGTAACCTGATTGTCAATGTAATTGTTTTGTCACTGTTGTGAGTGATGAGTGTTGCATCATATATATATATATATATATATATGTATATATATACACACACACATATAAACATATATATATACATATCCATACATATATACATATATACATATACACATATATATATATATACACACACATATATATATATATATATACATACATATATATATATAGCAGAATACCGCACGCTCATGGAGAAGTTATGAAAAAGAAAAGGAAAAATTTTAAAAATAACGTAATATGATTGTTAATGTAATTGTTTTGTCATTGATATGAGTGTTGCTGTCATATCTATATATATATATATTTATATATATATATTTATATATATATATATTTATATATATATATTGTGAACTTTAGCCCGGACACACACAGACGGACAACATAGTTTCACCAACACACGTTTATTTACAATATTTACAAAGTCTACCGTGCTCACAAACCCCAGTGCCTCTTGCACCGATCCCCCAATGTCCAGGCCACACAGTCCTGTGCCTCTCTTTCTCCTGGCCGCCTCCAGTCCTCACTCCAGCTCCGTCGTCTTCCACCCGACTTCCGCCAATGACTGGAGGGCGCCTATAGGAACCCGGATGGGCTCCAGCTGCTTCCCGGCAATCTCCCGTGGACACACCCCCGTGTGGCGGAAGTGCCGCCGCGCGCCGGAAGCCGTTGGGTGTCCCCTGTCATCTTCCCCGGCACTTCCTGGTGTGGCGGTAGTGCGAGCTCGGGATAAGCCCCTACAGGGCTGGGCTTTCAAGCTTCGAGGTACCCAACACAACCAGGACGGATGCCCCTCGCGGTCTGGAGAAGGCACAAGCCCCTCCGGCCGGGGACCACAATATATATATATATATATATATATATATATATATAAGACCCGCTTGGCAGCGAGAAAAGGAAACATTTTAAAAATAACATAACATGATTGACAATGTAATTGTTTTGTCATTGTCATGAGTGTTGCTGGCATATATATATATATATATATATATATATATAGTGGTGTTAATTCTTCCCCAAAGAAGACAGCACAAACAAAAACAAAGTTTTGGTGACCGTCCCCATATATTGTCGTCCAGACAATAAAGAATGTAAATGATTCAGAGTTTCAAAAGTAAAACAGTGAACAACATTTTTTGACAAAAATGGCGGCTTTATACAGAACAGGATTATGGTACAGGAAATGGTTGACAGGAAGTGACGTTGGAAACAGGAACCGGAAACGTCATCATGATTGGACGGAAGTGAGGTGGATTGATGGACGGAGTGGCGTCATCATGGTTGGCCGGAAGTGACGTCGTCGCGGCCATTTTGGAACCTGGAAGTGGAGGAACTATTTTTCTTCAGGTGTTCTGTTGACCAAAAGAGATTTGGGTAAGTACCACTTGATAACCCTCTATCTCGTGATGTTTCACTCACCTTTAGGCTCTTTGACTGCCTCCTAATCGCACATGTGAGACATGAGCGCCCCCTCAGCCCAGACCCATCGGGTCGGGCGACCTGCACCGAGAGGTCGTGGCCACGAGAGAGAGCATCTGCGTTGGCCTGCAAGGAACCTTTACGATAAATGACACTGAAACAATAGGGTTGAAGATCCAAAAATCACCTAGTGATGCGAGGGTTAGACTCCCGATGAAGGGACATCCACTGTAAAGCAGCATGATCCGTCACCAGAGTAAACTCACGCCCCAATAGGTAGTACCTTAAAGACGTGACAGTCCACTTAATCGCCAAGGCTTCTCACTCCACCGCAGCATACTTGGTCTCCCGGTCCAGCAGTTTCCGGCTCAGGTACATAACAGGGTGTTCAGCACCATCAACGCATTGGCTCAGCATGGCACCCAAACCTGTGGCCGATGCGTCGGTCTGGAGGATGAAAGGAACAGAAAATCAGGAGAACTTAAAACAGGTGCTGAATTAAGGGCCAATTTTAAGTCACTGAATGCTTTATCAACCAAAATGTCCCGTACCACTTTTAAAGGTGCGCGCTTCCTTGTTAAATCGGATAAGGGCGCAGCAACTTCTGAGAAATGCGTTACAAAACGGCAATAGTAACCTGCCAATCCCAAAAATGCTTGAACTTGCCGCTTATTCATCGGACGGGGCCAATTCAAAATGGCATCAATTTTAGAACATTGTGGTTTAACAACACCCCCTCCTACTAGGTAGCCTAAATATTTGGCTTCTCTTAACCCAAAAAAACATTTCTTCGGATTAATTCGAAGACCAGCAGATGCTAGCGTGGAGAGTATTGTTTGAACCTGCCATACGTGATCCTTCCACGTGCTGGAATAAATGACAACATCATCTAGGTAGGCAGCACTATATGAATTGTGGGGCCGTAGCAGTGTGTCTACCAGATGTTGGAAGGTAGCTGGTGCCCCGTGCAAGTCAAAAGGAAGGACCCTGTATTTCCAATGTCCACTGGGAGTACTAAAATGGTTTTTTTCTTTGGCGGAGTCCGTTAAGGGAATTTGCCAATACCCTTTGGTCATGTCAAGAGTAGTTAGGAATTGAGCGTTCCCTAACCGATCAAGTAAATCATCTACTCGAGGCATGGGATACGCATCAAATTTAGAGACCTGATTAAGTCGACGAAAGTCATTACAGAACCTCCACGACCCTTCAGGTTTAGAAACTAAGACAATTGGACTAGACCAAGGGCTATAGCTCGCTTCAATAACCCCTAAATCCACCATTCGTCTAATTTCCAACTCTACTTCCGCTTTCTTTGCCTCCAGGAGCCTATAAGGCCTCTCTCTGACAATCACTCCAGGGTCAGTAATAATGTCGTGAACAATCAGCGCAGTACGTCCAGGTATCTCGTCCACAACTTTAGGGACAGACAAGATAGCCGTCTCGAGATCTTGTCATTGTTTAAATGTCAAATCGGGGCCAAAATTAAGGTCGCACATGAAATAAAAAGAGAACGAAGCTGATTGGACGAGGGATCAGGGTCCCTGTCCTTCCATGGTTTCAGCAAATTAATATGATACACTCGTTCAGTTGGTCGCCGATTAGGTTGTTTAACCAAATAATCCACGAGACCTTTTCTTTCTTTAATTTCATAAGGGCCTTGCCAATGTGCTAAAAACTTTGAATGAGAAGTTGGGACGAACACCATTACACGATCACCCGGGACAAATTCTGGAATGGTGGTGTTTCGGTTATAATAACGGGACTGCGCTGCTTGTGCCTTTTCCAAATTTTCTTTTAGAATAGGTCTGATTTTCTCTAATCTATCGCGTAATTGTGCGATATATTCAAGAATATTTGAAGTAGGGAGGACCTACTCTTCCCATCCTTCTTTTAACATATCCAAAAGCCCCCTGGGTTGTCTTCCATATAATAATTCAAAGGGAGAGAAACCAGTGGAGGTCTAAGGGACTTCACGATAAGCAAACAAAACGAGAGGAAGCAACTGATTCCAGTTTCTTCCATCCTCGTTAACTACCTTGCGTAACATCTGTTTTAAAGTTTGATTAAAACGCTCCACCAACCCGCCAGTTTGGGGATGATAGACAGACGTTTTCAGATGTTTTATTCGGAGTAATTTGGCTACTTCCCTGAACATCTCCAAAGTAAAAGGAGTCCCTTGGTCCGTTAAAACCTCTTTGGGGATCCCAACACGGGCGAATATCCCTACTAATTCCCGTGCAATGTTTTTTGTATTAGCTGAGCGCAACAGAACAGCTTCCGGAAAACGAGTGGCATTCCAGCGGTCCTACGAGATCGGCACCGACTCGTTCAAAAGGGATATCAATAAGGGGAAGGGGAACGAGAGGAGCTCGCGGCCTTCTTGGAATCTGGCGAAGTTGACACTCCGGACATGAAGTGCAAAATCGCCGGACCTCCTCGTTAATTCCCGGCCAATAGAATCGGAGTTTTATTCTCTCTAATGTTTTTTCGGAGCCTAAGTGGGCTCCTAGAAGGGGCGTGTGCTAATTCACACACCTTTCGCGAAAAGTGCGTGGAATCAACAACAGCGCTCGCACTTCTCCCTCATGTTCTGCCACTCTATATAATAATTCGTTTTTAAGTACAAAGAACGGTATCGGTGGCATGGGATCCAGGGTTGTATAACCCTCGGTAGATAATATTGCATTCCTAATATTTTTTAAGGAATCATCGTTCCATTGTTCTCTTTTAAAAGACGATGGTGTTAATAGAAATTGGGCAGTTAAGTCTTGTATTGGGTCTTGTGCGACCTCAAGAGGTGTGGTTTCAGTCACCACGTCCTCTACGTTAACTGTACTAGTTCCTGCAGAGGTCGATGGGACAATTCCTTCGCATTGGGTACCCGTATGGGTCCGTGCTACTGTGGGACATGGCGTGGAGGCAGTCGGAGCAGTATTCTCCATTACTAAGCCTAAATGTTTTTTAGGTACAGTTACGCTATTACCGCTGGTAATTTTATTCCAGTCTTTACCCAGTATAACTGGATAAGGGGGATCCCGTAATACAGCCATGGCCATGCTCGTAAAGTGATGATTTACCGATACCACACATCTGGCAGTTTTATAATACCGGATCACCCCATGAATACATTTTAGACTAGTTTTTATTCTAGTCCACTGTTGCGGTAAAACGAAACGGGTGGCAAAAATGGAAATGTTACTCCCGGAATCAAACATTGCTCTTACCTTCCTGTCATTTATAATAACTGCACCTGTATATGGAAGAGATAAAGGATTAGTCACAGTGGCACAATACCTTTCTCCCCTAACTAATGAGCAATCCATGGGCTCAAAGGAACAGTTGGGGGACAGATGTCCAATCTCCCCACACTTGAAACAGCGGGGAAGATTAGCACCTCTGTCCCATTTACGGACGGCAGGCTCGGGAGCTTGTCGGGTGGGCTCAGGAGCTGCCCCACGTGCCTATTGGGTTCGACGTGAGAACCGTTCTGATTTCCCTGATTTGCAAGCCGCCCAGTGGCGCTCTGTGATTTGTATTAAGGTGTCCATGTCCTCGAAGTTTTGTTTGCGGACTTGCTGGGCGATATGGTCAGGGAGGGCATGCACAAAGGTTTCACACGCTATAAGCTCGTCCATCTTGTGCGAATTATTAATGTCGGGCCGTAGCCAGCGACATACTTTCCCCCAGGCTTCAAAGCTCTGGGTTCTTATCGGTCTCTCCGGATCGAACTGCCACTCCCTCCATTCTCTCACCTGCTGTTCCTTGAATCGCCGTGGCGCTTGAACACCTCCTTCTTTAGAGCGTCATAATCAGTAGCCTGCTTCTCAGTTAGATCATAATAGGCTCTCTGCGCCGTTCCCTTCAGGTAGGGAGCCAGTAGGTACGCCCATTCCGACCTCGGCCATGCGTTCCGCTTAGCGGTACGCTCGAAGATCAAAAAATATGTTTCTATATCGTCCGACTCCGTGAGTGTAGTTATGGCAATAGGAGGTGGCCGGCGACCTCGTCGTACTCCTGCAGCAGCAGCACGAGCGTTAGCTTCTGCTACTTGGGTCCTTGTTTCACCCATCTGTAATTTCAGGTTTTGAAGATCGCCCATGATGGTGTTGAGAACGGTATTCAGGTCCTGTTCCTCCGACATCTTGAAGCAGACGAAAAACAATCCTAGCCGACTACGCCAATTGTGGTGTTTATTCTTCCCCAAAGAAGACAGCACAAACAAAAACAAAGTTTTGGGGACCGTCCCCATATATTGACAATAAAGAATGTAAATGATTCAGAGTTTCAAAAGTAAAACAGTGAACAACTTTCTTTGACAAAAATGGCGGCTTTATACAGAACAGGATTATGGTACAGGAAATGGTTGGCAGGAAGTGACATTGGAAACAGGAACCGGAAACAACGTCATCATGATTGGACGGAAGTGAGGTGGACTGATGGAGCCGGAAGTGACGTCATCATGGTTGGCCGGAAGTGACGTCGTCGCGGCCATTTTGGAACCTGGAAGTGGAGGAACTATTTTTCTTCAGGTGTTCTGTTGACCAAAAGAGATTTGGGTAAGTACCACATGATAACCCTCTATCTCGCGATGTTTCACTCACCTTTAGGCTCTTTGACTGCCTCCTAATCGCACATGTGTGACAATATATATATATATATATATACAGTGGAACCTCGGTTTACTGAGTAACTTGGTTTCTGAGTGTTTTGCAAGACGAGCAAAAATTTTTAATAAATTTTGACTTGATAAACGCAGCGATGTCTTGCAATACGAGTAGTATGGATACACTTTGTCTGCTGAGCGTCATGTGATCACAACTGAGCTGATGGTGGTTCTCTCTCTCTCTTTCCTTATCTCATTTCGCTCATCGCGTCTTTTTCTTTCTCTCCTTATCTTGCTCGCCGCTCCCTCATCAGCGTCTTTCTCTCTCTCCTTATCTCGCCTCGCTTCGCCCAGTGCGTCTTTTTCTCTCTCTCTCCTTATCTTGCTTGCCCAGCGCTTCTCTCTGTTTACTACAGCATTGTGACTGTGTGTGTGCTCGGTGAAGTGCGAGTCCTCATCTTGCTCCCCAAAACACGAAGCTGAGTCTCAGTACTTTAACACCAGCTGAATAAACACCAGTTTATTCAGTTTGAAACAGCAACAGCGCTGTTATTTATTGCAGCGGGATCTTTATAATGTTCCTTGATCTTTTGGATGCTTATACCGCGAACTGCTACAGCTGGGAGACTGCGATTGCTTTGGGACACTCTTCAGTGTGTCGTCCTGTTGGGTGGAATTACACATGAGTTTAGAAACTCACACCAGCCATAATTCTTTTTAAAAGGTAAATTGCAGGTTAATTTGTATTATGTATTTTACTTTATATTTTGTATTAATCCTTTTTATATGAATAGTTTTGGGTTGTGGAACGAATCATGTCAATTTCCATTATTTCTTATGGGGAAATTCGCTTTGATATACGAGTGTTTTGGATTGTGAGCACGTTTCTGGAACGAATTATGCTCACAAACCGAGGTTCCACTGTATATATATACATGTGTACATATATACACACATACATATACTATGGGGTGCCAAACAGGCAAATACATTGATTTTCTGAATATATAAAGTCAAGCGCCAGAATATATAAAGTCAAAACTTGAATATATAAAGTCACTGTCGGAATATATAAAGTCAAAACTTGAATATATAAAGTCAGCGTCAGTATATATAAAGTCAAAACCTGAATATATAAAGTCAGCGTCGGAATTTATAAAGTCATTCCTGATTATATAAAGTCAACATCGGAGTATATAAACTCACTCCTGAATATATAAAGTGACAGTCAAAATCTATTGATTGAAATGACTCTGAACTGAACTAAGTTAACAAAAACGTATTCAGAAAAATAAATTAAAAAAACACTGTTCGGTTAATGTTTTGAAAATGATGCATGTGCCTTGCCCAGGATTGGTTCCTGCCTTGCGCCCAGTGTTGGCTGGGATTGGCTCCAGCCGACCCCCGTGACCCTGTGGTCGGATTGAAAGGGTTGGGAAATGGATGGATATTGCAGCGCTGACTTTGTATATTCCGACGCTGACTTTATATATTGAAGTTTTGACTTTATATATTCAGAAACAAGTTTTGACTTTATATATACCGACGCTGACTTTATATATTCAAGTTTTGACTTTATATATTCGCGAATGACTTTATATATACAAGTTTTGACTTTATATGGTTAAATTTAGTCATCATTGCATAACTTTTTCTTTATCATAGAAATTTAAAGACTAAATTCAACTTCCATTCCTACCAAAGATATTTCTGGCGACTAAATAGAACCTACTTATATCCAAATTCGAACTATTGAGCTGTTGCCTGCCTACCTGAATAAGTCACCATCGCCGCTCTTACTTTTTACCATTCATTCATTTAATCATGGCTAGTGGCGGAAAAAATTATAAAATGGAAGGAGGAATACAGTGAGTATGGCTTTACCAAAACAATTATTGATGGTGAATCGATGATTCATAAAGCTTCAATTGGTGATCTGTTTTTCTGTGTTAACCTCATATTTTTTCATACTTCTTCTCAAACCAAGGGGGTACGAGGGTAAAATGAATCGGGAAGCGCTGATCAATGTAATTGGTGTACCAGGAAATCATGCATTGACAGAAGTTCCCCTTTGTATGGAATGCAAAGTGTGATTAAATGCATTATTTTTAGCGTTATAGAGCACATGCATGAAGCTTCTCAGCTGTGCATGTGCTAAGAAAAGGAAACATTTTAAAAATAACATAACACGATTGTCAATGTAACCTTTTGTAAGTAGTGCCTGGAGGATTCAGTGTGGAGAGTATTTGGTGGCAGCGTCACAAAGTTGGTTCCTCAAGACGGCGTTAGCTGTAGAGCTCAGCTCAGAGCGAAATGAAGTGAATGGGAGGGAAATGGATGACGTGACTCCCCCACCCGTCTTAACTGTCAATCCCCCACAAACACAGTCTCTCGGAATTTGCATAAGCACAGCCCTTCACCTGCAATTTTAACTTAGTTACAAAGTGATCAAAACTCTCGTTTATATCCTGCGTCCTCTCATTAAACTTGTATCCCGCATTACCCGTGGGCATGACAAACACCAGCGGCAGCCTGTCTATGAACTTAATTTAAACTTTAGGTTTACACCGTGCTTTGTTTCCGAAGTAGAAGCACTCATGAATATGGTTGTATATGTCACTCGCTCGCTTCTTATTGTTTTGCTGCCTTCTCAATTATATAATGCATGTTTTCTTCAGTGCTTTTTGGAGCTCTTCCTAGTTTTCTACGTACTGCGTTGATAGTCAGTTCACGTGATTACGTGGGAGGCGTGATGATGTCACACGAAACTCCGCCCCCCACGGCTTTCGAGCTCAACTCCATTACAGTATATGGAGAAAAATAGCTTCCAGTTATGACCGTTACGCGTAGACTTTCAAAATGAAACCTGCCCAACTTTTTGTATGGAAGCTGTAAGGAATGAGCCTGCCAAATTTCAGCCTTCCACCCACACCGGAAGTTGGAGAATTAGTGATGAGTCAGTGAGTGAGTGAGTGAATGAGTCAGTGAGTGAGTGAGTCAGTGAGGGCTTTGCCTTTTATTAGTATAGATTCTATTTTCACTAACCCACTGCGCAGAGACACGTTGAAAAGCGTCTTTTCCACGTCATTTTTTGCGCATCATTCTGGTCCTCTGAAGGTGCAGATAGTGACGCCAGATGACGTCTTTTTTTCGACGTATTCCGAACGTCAAGTATTGACGTCCCCAGGACCTCCAGATAAGGGCTAATTCTAGTCGAAATGAGGTCGTTGTGAGGTCCAAATGTGGACGTTTGGATTAGATTTACCATAGCATGTTATGCTAATTCTAAAAAAAATGTTATCTCGACATAAAATTTAAATATATTTAAACTCATTTAAGACATTGTTTTTACAGGTCTACTGTTTCAATTCTCTGTACACTGTAGTTCCATTTCAGAAGGTGGCTGTAGTTCCAGAAGGTGGAGGACCTGTTTACTGTACCAGTTTATTTTCCTGTAGCTTCGTTTGACTCAGCAGCCGATTTGAACTGGAAATGCTTTACACTTTTGTATGCATTTTGCATGCATTTCCAGTCATCATATTCTTATTCAAATAAGAAACAAAAATCACAATTCACTCATCACACAATTCTTTCCATTTTTATTAATTCCATCCACCATATTGAATACAAAAAATTTAAAAGTTAATCAGTCATGATCGATGAGAGTTGAGAGATGAGTGTGTCCACTCGACCTCCACATCTTTGTGGTGCATGCTTTAAATGCTCTGAAGCACACATCCTTATAAAGCCCTCTGTGGCTGCCGGGTCAAATTTCATGACTCCATCTGCACGAGTAGAAAAAGACAAGTGATTAGAATTATGAAGGTAATCTGCAGTCATACACCAAGTCCCCATATTTGAAAGCAAAACTTGGTTGCCTATGCATCCACTACCAATACTGGATTATTACAAAACCATGTCTGCAAATGTTAAAGATAGTCACAGCTAGTAGACATTAGGCGGAAATCAAGTTATAAATCAAATTATTACAGGTTGGCAAGGGGTAATGTTCTTGCCTTAGCCAACATGAAATATGGGCTTACCTTGTATTGCTCTATAAACCTTTGTGTTCTCCAAAGGTTTCTTGCCCCTTTTCCCCTTCTTCTTCATATTAAACCTCGCCATCAGGGCATTACTGAAGAGCCTAAAAAAAAAAGACATTTATAAATCAATGTGAGTGATATACATAGGAACAACATCAATGTACTATAAAGGCTTTATGACGTGTGATCAGTGTACCCTAGGTTGGCCCCCTCTTTTCAGAACAGCTGCTGCTGGTCTATAAGACCACAATGTGTTGTGAATTTATAATTTCACTTAATTTTTATCTAGTATGACATACTCAGACATTGTTTTATGCAAACAGAAATGAATGTTATAATGGGAGTAAATGGTGCAAAAAATGTCTGCAGGGTAAAAGATGGAACTTTTTCTTCTACAGTATATTATAGTCCTATTATTAGATCCAAGCTTCAAAATTTCATAAAAAACTGAAATGCAAAAAATGTATCAAGGGGCACAAAAGGGTTAAGCAAGAAAAAGGCAAATGAAAACATGCTGGTCCACACCCAGAATAAAAAAGTTCAAGCAGAGCACCCACCCACCCACAATTCATACTGTATGTAGAAACATACCGGTCAAGGACTTTGTGGACACAATCCTTGGTGTTTTTCCCTCCAATACGTGCAATTTGCAGCACCTGTTGGAATAAGTCCATTATAAAGTTGACTGACACTCCTCAGAGGAACCGAACAGTTTTGCACTGTATTGTATTGTGTTATGCAAGACTCCATTATTTTCAGACTTGTAAAACCTACCAGGGTATCAAAAGCTTGCGCATCACAGAGGCGTTGCTCCTCTGCCTCAAAATCCACCATAGTCTCCATCCTCAAAATGTACCGCGGCTGAAGAGGCAGGTTCTGCTTTTTGTACTGATCGCGAGGTCAAACAGCAGGGTTAAGACCTTTTCTGAAACACTGAAATACATTTGTTGATTACTATGATTACCTTAGAATAGCAAGGCTAGCTAGCTGGTTCAAAATTATTTTTGTAATCAGTTTCAGTTTTATCAATACAGTAGATAGTGTTGGAGAAAGAAAAAAGTTCAAACAAATGTTATAATATAACATGATTGAAACTACCCTACAATTGATGGTAGAAAAACAAGCCACTGCTATAACTGAAAAGCAGTTTGTGTAGACCGAGAGAACAGTAGACAAAAGAGAAAGTTGTAGTATTAAGTCTCTCTCTCGCTCATCTCACACTGCCAATAGATCAAATACTTACCATCCGTAGGCAATGGAATGTCCATTTTAGATCTGTCACTGCATCTGCACCACAGAAAGTTTAATTTAGACATTACCAAATGATAAACTTTAACAGATTCGGGCAGGATTAGAAGAGAAATAATCTTAAATAACGTGATTAAAACAATTACAGGTTCATCAGTACGACTAACTGAATTGCAAAGTGTTTTGATGAAATTGCGCCCTTTGGACAACTCACCATGCCTTGGCCCGTCATAGGGGGGGCTGGTAAGATCACTGTGCCGGGATCTTTCATCACATCTGTAGGCATCAGTACGTTGTGACCTGTCATGCCTGTCCGTGTGCCTCGAACCACTGTGCCGTGACCTGGACCTGTCCGTGTGCCTCGAACCACCGTGCCGTGATCTGGACCTGTCCGTGTGCCTCGAACCACCGTGCTGTGACCTGGACCTGTCCGTGTTCTCGAACCACTGTGCGTGATCTGGACCTGTGTCTGTATCCTCTGCTGGACCTACCTCTGGACCTAGTACCATTTAAATTTATTTTAAATCACTTGGACATAATACCATAACACGGAAACAGACTAACACCTACTGGTTGGCGAACAATATGTGCTGGAGACCAACCAGTAGAAGCCAGCCAATACTGTGCCTTATCCTGTTTCTTTACCTAGAGCGATAGCCATCCATGGGACAACCTCCTGCTGCATGTCGAGATCCTGAAAACCACAAAGAATGTTCTTACACAAAGATGATAAAATAAAAAAGTGACTGTTTAAAGAGAGATGAGATGAATTCTCACTAGGTGTCGACAGATCTCCACACCGAGGTGCTGTGCTTGCAGTTTGAGGGCCTGAAAAAGACAGAATATTCAAAGGTGCAAAATTATTGAAAGGAAACAAAAAAATGACCTTTAGCTGTGATGGACACTTGGGCTGAATCCCATTTTTACCCTTAAGCCCTCTTTTTGTCCCTTCCCCTTTATGCTCAATTCAGAAGCAGTGAGAAATTCACCATCTTGAATGGACTTTTAACTTTGTTCAATGGGATGGTTGATGCGAGGGAGAAGTAAATACTCACAAGGAGTGGACATTTCACTGCCCTGAGAACTGTCCATACGCTCCACAGACCTGGCTTCATCTTCAGAGGCTGAAACACATGAATCAGTGTGAATGTGTGTATACACAAGACAGTACCATGCTTCATAAGTTGTCATTATTCCCACATGCATTGAGATTCAAGTTGGTACCTTGAATGGACCACAGCTTTTTTGGTGCAGTGGGGTATTTGGGCAGCTTGACACCTATACAGAGGTAATACAGTGAAAATAAGCATATGCATCTCCAAAAAAATGGAATAACCTTATTAAAAAGTTATTAATCTTGAAACAAATTATAAAGTCACTATAGAAAACCATTACCCCTGATGTTCTCTTCATCTGAATCTGTCAATTCTGCAAAAAATGTTGATACACATTTAAGTCAAAAATTTGAGGCCCAATATGTCAGATTACAAATGTCATCTATCTATACATGCAAGAAACATCTGCCTGTGTGCGAGTGTCTGTGTGTGTTTTCCATGCATAATTCTCAAACCATCCATCTGACTGACCTCAAAATTGATACACATCTTGTTACTTGAGAGTGAGAAACATACCATTTCTTACAAAGCCCTCTGGAGTTCCTTTTTTAGTGCGGTTCCTCGTCAATTTAAATGGCACCTCATCATCGTCGTCGTCCTCTGCCTGACTGGTCAGGTTGTAATTGTCACATTCACGATGACTGGCTACAATTCAACATTAAAAAAAATATATATATATATCAACAATATTTTGACTTGGATATATATTTAAATTTCTATTCATCAAAAAACTTGCCTGACGAAAATTTTATTTTGATTAAAGGGAACGTCATCCAGTCATCCTGGGGTTAATTTTGTCCCTTAGAGCCCTTTCATTTTTGTGGCGCTCATACTATGTGGCCACCTAACTGTTCTGTTGTTCCTGTCGATCCAATTTTCAGGAACTACACCCTCCTCCTCTTGTTCACCCTCCTTCCAAACAGCCCTTGTATACATGATCTGGAAAGGACAGCATATGCATGTTACTTGAAGTTTTTAACATTTTAATATAGTTTATACATTGAGTAGACCAGTGGTTCTCAAACTGTTTAATTTCAAAGACTCTCATGACTCTTAATGTACCCTTACAGTTCCATTGCATTTCATTTGTACAGACCTATAAGCGTCAATTTAGAACCCAATTAAGGAATCCGAGGGTCCCTTGAACCCATTTGAGAACCACTGTAGCAGACAAAGCAAATCATAGGTGTAATGGCACAGAAAAGGACACAAACCTATTCAACAAATCACCAACTGTCATGTTAGAAGACAGAAATTAATATGCGATGATTCTCATTAGGAGTGATAAAGACCACTAGTGTCTAAATTAGAGGGTCGGCCTGGTTAGTGGATAAAGCAAGCGAGGTGAGGTTGAGAGTGTTTGGACATGTGCAGAAGAGGGATGAAGGCTACTTTGGGAGAAGCATGTTGTGGTAAGAGGTGAGAGGAAGGGAGAGGTTTATGATTGTGGTGAGAAAGGACAGTCAGGTGGCAATCACAGAGGAAGATGCAGAAAACAAACAGATGGAGACAAGTGATGGCTGTGATGACCCCGCTGTGATGTAGCTAAAAGAACAAAAAATTTCAACCTTTAGTGTTCCACACCATGGCGGCGGTATGAGGACAGAACCTCCAGTTCCTTGTGGGAGGCAGGCCACCTTCGGAACAGATCCCTTTCACACAGTAGTCCATTTTTCATCCTGACCTGACCTTTTCCTATGCACACTATATTCAGAAGTCCAGAGCTACATGGTTGGTGAAATAATGGTGAAGTGTAATGCTGGTGCAGGATTTCACAAGCAAAGGTACCGTCTGCATTTTCTGTCGAACAAAAGCAAATCTGTCGTCTCTCAAGAGAAAACAACAGTCCCTTTCTTTAACAGAAGCAAACACCTCAGGGTGCATTTTGCTTACGTTCACTTCTGAATGTTCCATTTCTGACAAACGCCTGGTGACTTGTTCCAGGGGACTTCTCCCACTCCTCACATGTTTTTTAATTTGTTGCAGGTAGTTTTCGAAGGGAAAACAGGAAATGTCATTCAAGGAACAGTTGAAGTGGCTGGCATCTTCATGGAGATGAACTAGTCCATGTACATTGTATACAGGAAAGGTCTTGCCATACAGGTCAGCACAGCACATGACAAAGTGTTTGATTAGTTCATGGGCATATTGGAGATAGGCCTTGCGAATCCTATCATCTGACTCCAGCATTATTGACATTGCCACTGTCAGGGACAAGAAATGTGTGTATCTTTCAGGGGACAACACAGTTTTCAATACCACAGGTCCTGTGTATAGCAAAAACTGCCTTAGTTCAGTTGCTTTCCACCTATCTATTTCATGTAAAGCCCGTGGCTGCCGGGCAAATTCACTCGGCATCTTCCCTCTCAGTGCAGTTAGTTTTTGGGAAATTGCATCCTTTTGCCTCACAGATAAACGACAGATTTTTGGGCCAGTGTCCAGTAAAACAACAGGCGTCTAACTACTCCCAAGCAGACCATATGCATATAATCTAGGACAAATGAGCTAACACAAGGAATTCATGCAGCAATGAAGGGACTGACATCAATTTGGTGGTTCCTGTACTCCACTCTGGAGAAACTGTCATCTGTTAGAAGTGAATTCCTGTTCACTGAAAACTATTCTTCCATCAAAACGAGCACCTCTGATTAAACATCTTTCACAACTCTCATAGGAAGTATGACCCTTAATACATTTTAGATATGCCCTTACTGGCATCACAGATCAGAGCATCAATACTGACAGAGTAAGTCTGGCCTTCATAAACTATACCATTGTCTTTGAGATGTTTGTACTCTGTCAAAAAGTCTTCAAGATACTCCTCGATTGGACTTGGCTTCTTCTGTCCACTAAACATAGCTACAATAAATGGACCAAAATGGCCACACTTTGCCAGTATTGGCCAGAATTGGACATTACTACTTTTGAAAAGTGGTATGCCATCAATGTTTACACTGAGGTGCACATCATTACTGTCCATCTGACTTAAATGACGACAGATCCCTTTTTCTAAGCCGTAGTACACGTACTGCCCACCACATTTAGGCTCTGTTGTATTAACTTGTGGTGTAGCAAGGAGTGTCCGCAATCAAAGGCAATAGGTGACCTTGCTTCCTTAATATGGGCAATAAACCGTTAAGCTCTGTCGTCAATTTGTGCTCAAGGCCCACTGTCTCAGGTCATCTTCAAAGCTGCTGGTCACCTCAGCTTCATCATTTGGTTCCTTTTCTGAGTCAGCAGACCAATAGTCCACATCAGTGGCAACGTCAAAACTATCTGATGTCACAGGGACGCTGTCATTGCTGAAACTATGTGGGGTACCAGGCACATTTTCACTGCTGCAACTACTCAGAGTCCTAGGCACACTGTCACTATTATTTTCAGTGCCCTGGTGTTCATCACTGTCAGAATAACGTAGAAGTAGATCGAGTTCTCTTTTCCGTTTTCGCCATCGTCTCATTCTCAGAGCCATCTGTAGATACAGATGTGAGTTTAAGTTTATAGTCTATAGTATGTAGGACTATAGTTGTTAAAAAATTGATTGGCTATTCATTTACAAAACAAAACACTGGCCAATTACGCAGCCAAGGAAAGATGAATAAGTTCACAATTTCAAAGAAGACACACCTCACAGCACCTGAGGGATAGGGAAAAAATTCAGAATCACGCCAAATGCTTGGCGTGTTGCCTAAACCAATCAGAGTGGCGTTCAGTTGGGCTATGGGATATGGCCAATAGAGAGGCAATGCTGGTATAAGACCACAAAGCTAAAACAGCTAACACTTACAAATTCATAAATGAACATACAATTAACTCACCTGGCTGAACGTTCACAATTTCACAAATACCTCACAGCACCTGAGGGATAGGGGAAAAATTGGTTAGACACCTTAAAAAAATTTCATTTTAACTATGGCCAATGTTTCGCTAATGTACAAAGAGGCAATGCAAAATGGCCCAAAAAGCTAAAACAGCTAACACTTTTTTTTTATCTTTCTTATGCAAACAGATCATTACAAAGTCTCAATTAACAAACATAAGAGTAGAAGACGAAACAAAAAATAAGTAACACACAATAGATAGATAGATAGATAGATACTTTATATCCCAAGGGGAAATTCACATAATCCAGCAGCAGTATACTGATACAAAGAAACAATATTAAATTAAATAGTAATAAAAATGAAAAAAATTAAAATAAAATATCCTAACACAAATAAACAGCTCACACTTACAAATATATGGATAAACATACAATTAACTCAACTGACAGAACGTTCCTTCCGCTTGTTGCAAGACAAACTGAGCAGAGCCGAGTGAACAAAGAAAACTTGTGATTCGTGCCAAATGCCTTGGGGTGTTGCCTCGGCCAATCAGAGTGGCGTTTACTGGTTGGGCTATGATGACGTGCTGCCAATCAGAGTGAATCAAAACAGTGAATACAGTAATCTCTCGCTATTTCGCCGCTTCACTCTATCGCAGATTTTAAATGTGAGCATATCTAAATATATATCACGGATTTTCCGCTGGTTCGCGGATTTCTGCGGGCAATGGGTCTTTTAATTTATAGTACATGCTTCCTCAGTTTGTTTGCCCATTTGATTTCATACAAGGGACGCTATTGGCGGATGGGTTAGAAGCTACCCAATCAGAGCATGTACATATTAACTAAAACTCCTCAATGATATAAGATATGCATCCAGCGTGGTGCTTGTGTTTGCTTGTCTCTGCCTCTATCTCACCCTGACATTCTCTGTGCCTGACGGAGGGGGTGTGAGCAGAGGGGCTGTTTGCCTATTCGTCTGAGCGCTCCTCTAATAAATGCGCTTTATCGCGGTGCTTTTGGCATATTTAAAAGCACAAAAGCACACATATTGATTTTTTGATTGTTTGCTTTTCTTCGCGAGCAAGCTCTCTCTCACTCTGAAATTCTCTGCTCCTGATGCAGGCACTCTTTTGAAGAGAGATATATTTGCATTCTTTTAATTGTGAGAAAGAAGATCTGTCTTGTCGAGCACACTTTTGACTAAAGGGTGTTATTTCATGTCTAGAGGGCTCTAATAATGTTAACAGCGTGGGAGAGTTTATAAGGGCTTAAAATATATAAAAATAACCATACAAACATATGGTTTCTACTTATGATTTTCATCTATGGGGGTTCTGGAGCATGCGATCGAGGAGGATTACTTTAAGATTTTCTGCTGTGCTGACCTAATTATCAATGCCATCTCGTATCATCTGCCATTTTAACTATGGCCAATATTTCGCTAATGTAAGCTAACAAAGAGGCAATGCAAAATGGCCACTAAAGCTAAACAGCTAACACTTTATAAACAGATCAGAAGTCTGAATTAACAAACATATAGTAGAAGACAAAACAAAAAATAAGTAACACCCTAACACAAATAAACAACTCACACTTACAAATACATGAATAAACATACAATTAACTCACCTGGCCGGCGTTTCTTCCGCTTGTTGCAAGACAAACTGAGCAGAGCGATCGAATGAACAAAGTGATTGGCCGAATGCCTTGGGTGTTGCCTCGGCCAATCAGAGTGGCGTTGGGATATGATGACGCGCTGCCTCAGCAAATCAGTGGCATTGACTGGATGAAATCATGCCCACCATAATTTTTTTTATTAATTAACTACAATGCTGATATTTGTCATAAATGTAAAAAAAAAATAATAAAAATAAAAAAAATGTAAAAAAAAAACAATTATTACCTTTTTTTTTAATGAAAAAACTTAAATTAATTCATTAAATTTCCTGCACCTGTGTTAGGCGTCCCCATGGCGTCCAAAAAGTACGTCCGATGTTTAGCGTCTTATCGGCGTCTAAGTGAAGTCATAGATCGGCGTCCAAATAGCAGACATAGTTTGCACGTCGTGTAGGCGTCGAATTGGTCTTGGACCGACGGACGTAATATAGACATGATCTGCGTCCATACGACGTCTAATGTTTAGTGGGAATATTTATCACACTTAATATTATCTATAAAAGAATTCTTATGTTTAAAAAAGTTGATTATTTAAGTGGATAATACTTGAGTAATACAGCACCTTTATTCAAAAGTTCAAGTTTTTCTGCAGCATTTAAAAGATTAATTGTTTTTATGGCTTCAACTGATATCCTTGCCCTTGTGTTCAGCTCCTTGCTTTCAAATCATTCATCCTAATATTCATGTCTTTACACTTCCTGATATCTAAATACTTCCAGTCCATCTCTGACCCAATTCAATTCTTAGATGGTGCTTTCACTGGTGGGATATAGTGGTCTGTTTTCACGTAACAGCTTGTGTTGTTACATTGTAATTTATCAGGTGTGACGAATCTGAGCGCTGTCGTCCCCTTGAACCATCAGACCAGACACCAGGTAAAAGTCCAATAATTTTCTTTATTCGGATTAAACAGTGCACAAAGCACCCTCCACTCCACAATACTCATACAATACACTAATAATCAATACAATAATCAATCCTTCTACTTCCAGACGCGTTCTTCCCTTCCTCCCAACTCAGCTCGCCCGTCTGGGATCTCCCACAGTCTTTTATAGTCCATGACCTAGAAGTGCTTCTGATCCCTCAGGTCATGTGATTATCCAGCACTTCCGGGTCAGGTGAAAATCTCCCTTTCTTCGTCAGCCCGGAAGCACTTTATTTCTTCCATCCTCGTGACATGGAAGTACTTCCGGGCTATATGGAAAATAGACATCTCTGTGCCTCCCTGCAGCCCTGACGTTATGCCCAATTCGGGGCATCTCCATGTCCCAGGGAGGGCTCCCTCTGGTGGCCTGGGGGTATAGGTTGAATGATTGGCCATAGTCCACACAGGCAGTATCCATGATGTAAGTTAGAAAGGCTGTCTCCAGGAACCAGGTAATATTCCCTAAAAGCCATTATCTGAATGTAGTGGCTTTCTATATGTGAATTTTAATAAAAAATTTAGAAAAAACTTTCTCTAACAAAACAAAATTCTAATTCATAAATATAAATAAAGCCATACATGTCAGTGTTCAAAAAAGTAAAATCTGATAAATTAAGAAAAATATCTGAAGCAAAATAAACTCTTAAAAGTGTGCCTAAATCACAGCACACTGTTGTAAGCATTTTTTAGGGTAGGCATTAACCAACAGTTGCCACAATGTTTTGGGTGGAGTTTTCATTTTCTCTGGCTTCTATAAACAGTTAATACTAACAAGACTAATGAAGTTGGAGGCAGTTATTCCACTCAGTAGTCAATTTATGGCATCTTAAGCCGCTTTTCCACTGCATAGTACGGCACGACACGGTTCAGTACAGCTCACCTTGGTTCGGCTCAGTTCAGCTCGGTTTGCGTTTCGACTGCAGTTTAGTACCGCTTTAGAGTGGGCGGGATTATTCGCGTGTCGTTAAAAGTTAGCGCCTCTACTGCCGTGACACCGTGGAACTTTACAACAACACGCGAGACAAGCGACAACACTTTAGCTCGATGACGCGCAAGGTTAAGCATCTAAAAAAAGCACATCACTAGCTACCTTTTATCACTGTTGCAAAGCATAAAATGAACTTAACTGCCAGTGTAACATTAAAATGCTGATTCTCTATATTACAGATCTTCCACATTTTGCAAAAAAGTCGCCCAACAGACCATCTGTTTGGACATTTAACCGTGCTTCAGAGTGGTGGGATGTGATTGTTCCGGTTTTACAAACACTCAGCGGCTGGAGAACTTTCGAAACTTCCGCGTGTCTGTACCTTTAAAGAAAAGAATAGCCAGTGACGCAGTAATGACGATTTTCTCCGGCCAATCAGTGACCAGCAGAGTTTACCGTCACATTTTGGTAGCGGTTCGGCGCTTGGAACCTCGGCTGAGGTGGTACTAAAAAGGACCAGGTACCAGGTACTGTTCCCAGTGGAAAGCCCAGCATCTTATATTTCTGAAAGGGTTCTGAAACTCTTCAGCAGCGAGAGTGTTGTGCCGTGGTATTTGTATTTTATCAAAAAAGCCTTAGCTTGAGCCTCACCTTCTTTACATTTAGAAAATATAAACAGTTATTATATTCCTATTTCTTTTTTATTCCATAAGGTTTTCCCCTGTTACATTATTCATCTCTATTATTGATTGCACTGTGAACTTCATCATTATGTACTTGTTTAGCTAAGATGTTCTAAGGCCTTGTCCCCGTGCTCATTATGATTCTGATGTGAGTTAGGTCTTGTCCACATGGGCATTCAAATCTTGGTTAAATGAATGCGCTCTGAACGACCTAGACTTTAAGTTACGTTTTGTAGTGTTGCTCAATTGACTTCAATATGTTACATTTGCATTCTCTTGCCTCTGGTAAACACCAACCAGCAGCCCAGATTGTAGTTTTGTGTGTTTACCTGTGGTGGGCAGTCCAGAGTGTTTTTAACCTGTGGAGTTTGATGTTCATCCTTCATTGGATTCGCGAAATATGGATCAGTTGGCTTTATTATACCTGAACAAAGACATCCTTGTATTTAAATTCCTCCTGATACGGCGACATAGGCAGAGAAAACATCACTGCCGCTACTGGGTTCACAATCTGACAGCACAGAATGTGTGTAATCTATGAAGAAGTGTGACAATTTCTGCATAAGTTCTACAAATACTTTTGGATGTTACTTTCAAGTTTTGATTGCGTGCTGCAGGTGGTACAACACCATATTACATACAAGTCAACCAATATGCAAGTTAGTGTTAAAGAGTGGCTACTTGTCACCTCTCCTCCACGAGCCACCACCTTATCATTGTGGAGGGGTTTGTGTGTCCCAATGATCCTAGGAGCTCTGTTGTCGGGGGCTTTATGCACTGGTAGGGCCACCCAAGGCAAACTCGTCCTAGATGAGGGATGAGACAAAGAGCGGTTCAGAAAACCTCCTGTGACAAAGAAAAACTTTGGATAGCATTATCCCTTGCCCGGACACGGGTCACCGGGATGCCCCTCTGGAGCCATGCCTGGAGGTGGGGCTCGATGGCAAGCGCCTGGTGGCCAAGCCTGCACCCATGGGGTTCAGCCGGGCTCAGCCTGAAAAGGCAATGTGGGCCCCCCTTCCCATGGGCTCACCGCCTGTAGGAGGCGCCAATGAGGTTGGGTGCAGTGCGAGTCGGGAGGTGGCTGAAAACAGGGACCTTGGCGGTCTGATCCTTGGCTACAGAAGCTGGCTCTTGGGACATGGAATGTCACCTCACTGAAGGGGAAGGAGCCTGAGCAAGTGCATGAGGTCGAGAGGTTCCTGCTAAATATAGTCGGGCTCACCTCAACGCACAGCGTGGACTCTGGAACCAATCTCTTTGAGAGGGGCTGGACTCTCTACCACTCTGGAGTTGCCCCCGGTGAGAGGTGCAGAGCGGGTGTGGGCATACTTATTACCCCCTGACTTGGAGCCTGTTCATTGGGGTTCACCCCCAGCAGATGAGAAGGTAGCTGTCAACTGATCATCACATGGTGGTGAGTTGGCTTCGATGGTGGGGGAGGATGCCGGTCAGGCTTGGTAGGCCCAAACGTATTGTGAGGGTCTGCTGGAAACAACTAGCTGAGTCCCTTGTCGGAAGTAACTTAAACTCCCACTTCCAGCAGAACTTTGACTACGTCCCAAGGGAGGTGGGGGACATTGAGTTCAAATGGGCCATGTTCCGTGCCTCTATTGTTGAGGTGGCTGACTGGAGCTCGTGGCTGTAAGGTGGTCAGTGCCTGTCGTATCAGCAATCCCCGAACCCCTTGATCGACACCGGCGGTGAGGGATGCCGTCAAACTGAAAGGAGTCCTACAGGACCCTTTTGTCCTGTGGGACTCCAGAGGCAGCTAATAAGTACCGGCAGGCGAAATGGAATGCGACTTCGATGGTTGTTGAGGCAAAAACTTGGGCATGTGAGGAGTTTGGGGAGGCCATGGAGAATGACTTCCGGATGGCTTCAAGGAGATTCTGGTACACCATCCGGTATCTCAGGAGGGGGAAGTGGTGCAATGTCAACACTGTGTATGGTGGGGATGGTGCACAGCTGACCTCGACTCGAGAAATTGTGGGTCGGTGGGGGGAGTACTTTGAAGACCTCCTCAATCCCACTAACATGTCTTCCAATAAGGAAGCACAGCCTGGGGACTCGGAGGTGGCTCTCCCATCTCTGGGACTGAGGTCACCAAGGTGCTCAAAAAACTCCTTGGTGGCAGGGCCCCTGGGTGGATGAGATACGCCTGGAGTTCCTCAAGGCTCTGGATGTTGTAGGACTGTCTTGGTTGACATGCCTCTGCAACATCGCATGGAGATCGGGGGCAGTGCCTCTGGATTGGCAGACCGGGGTGGTGGTCCCCCTCTTGGGGGGGCCCTGAGGATGTGTTCCAGCTACAGAGGGATCACACTCCTCAGCCTCCCTGGAAAAGTCTATTTGGGGGTCCTGGAGAGGAGGGTCCATCAGATAGTTGAACCTTGTATTCAGGAAGAACAGTGTGGTTTTCGTCCTGGTCGCAGAACAGTGGACCAGCTCTACACCCTTAGCAGGGTCCTGGAGGGTGCATGGGAGTTTGCCCAACCAGTCTACATGTGTTTTGTGGACTTAGAAATGGTGTTCTAGCGTGTCCCTCGGGGAATCCTGTAAGTGGTGCTTCAGGAGTATGGAGTACCGGACCTCCTGATAAGGGCTGTTCGGTCCCTGTACAACCGGTGTCAGTGCTTGGTCAACATTGCCGGCAGTAAATCGAAGCCATTTCCGGTGAGAGTTGGACTCCATCAGGGCTGCCCTTTGTCTCCGATTCTGTTCATAACTTTTATGGACAGAATTTTTAGGCTCAGCCAGATTGTTGAAGGGGTCCAGTTTGGTGGGCTCAGGACTAGGTCACTGCTTTTTGCAGATGATGTTGTCCTGTTTGCTTCATCAGGCCGTGATCTTCAGCTCTCCCTGGATCGGTTCGCAGCTGAATGTGAAGCGGCTGGCAATCAGCACCTCCAAATCCAAGACCATGGTCCTCAGCCGGAAAAGGTTGGAGTGCCCTCTCAGGGTTGGGAGCAAGATCCTGCCAAAAGTGGAGGAGTTCAAGTATCTCAGGGTCTTGTTCACGAGTAAGGGAAGATGGAGTGGGAGATAGACAGACGGATTGGTTCGGTGTCCGCAATGATGCAGGCTTTGCATCAGTCGGTCGTATTGAAAAAGGAGCTGAGCTGTAAGGCAAAGCTCTCAATTTACCAGTCAGTCTACAATCCTACCCTCATCTATGGTCATGAGCTGTGGGTAGTGACCGAAAGAATGAATACAAGCAACTGAAATGAGTTTCCTCCGCAGGGTGTCTGAGTTTTCCCTTAAAGATAGGGTGATAAGCTCGGTCATCCAGGAGGAGCTCAGAGTAGAGCCACTGCTCATCCGCATCGAGAGGAATCAGATGACGTGGCTCAGACATCTGATCAGAATGCTTCCTGGACGCCTCCCTGGTGAGGTCCGGGCACGTCTAACTGGGAGGAGGACCCAGGGAAGACCCAGGACACACTGGAGGGACTATGTCTCTCGGCTGGCCTGGGAACACCATGGGATACCCCTGGAAGAGCTAGTAGAAGTGGCCAGGGAGAGGGAATTCTGGGCATCTCTGCTCAAGCTGCTGCCCCCGTGACCCAATCTCGGATAAGCGGAAGAGGATGGATGGATGGACGGATACTTGTCACTTTGAAGTAAGCAATATACAAACATATACACAATATACAAATGTATGCACTCACCTACTGGCTTTAATAATCCATAGTAACTAAAGTTATGTCATTAGCAGAAACCTACAAACTACTTTAAATTCTCTATTATTTTGATTATTTATTTATTTATTGTCACAAACATGAGACAGAATCATATAAAGGTTTGGGGCAGCCACCCGTATAATTTGGTTTCCTGGCTGCAAAGTATCTTTAATAGATACAGCACTGATGTGCACAAAACCAAGTCCGAAACAGAACTAAGGAAATAGGGAAAAGGTGGAGGCTTTTAAAGGGGAAGACAGGAAGTGAAGTCAAAGGGGTCGGGCTCCTGTAGGTCCTCTGCCATTGGTGGAAACCTGGATGTGACATCACAGAGGCCGGAGCTGGCAAGGTCTCCTTCCATTGGCTCGGTCCCAGAAGTGACGTCAAGAGGACCAGGTGGAATCTCCCATGGGTCTGCAGGCAAGGGAGAAAAAGAGTCAGTGCATTCTGCTACATCCTGGTATGTCTCGGAACTGTCCTTACTCAAGCCCTTTAGCTGCCTCCCATGCGCACGTGTGACAATATATATAACTATACTAATAAAAGGCAAAGCCCTCACTGACTGACTGACTGACTGACTGACTGACTGACTGACTGACTGACTGACTGACTCACTCACTCACTCACTCACTCACTAACTCACTCATCACTTATTCTCCAACTTCCCGTGTAGGTGGAAGGCTGAAATTTGGCACTCATTCCTTACAGCTTACTTACAAAAGTTAGGCAGGTTTCATTTCGAAATTCTACGCGTAATGGTCATAACTGGAACCTACTTTCGCCCATATAGTGTAAAAGCCTGCAGCCTTGCATCATCACGCCTCCCGCGTAATTGAGTGCCTGCCCATATAAGGTAAATATTCACGGGTGAAGGACTGTGCTTAGCATATTCATAAAGCCTCAATGCTAAAGACCTTGCGAAGTCATGCCTTCTCTGCTGGCCTAAAAAAATATCTGAATCACAAACTGATGTTAATTATATTTTGTCCATGAATATTTATTAAATAATTCCAAATAGTCTGTCTGCTTCCTTTTAAAGCTTTTCCGATAGTTATGCTGCTTCCAGACATGTATTTTCGTATGAAAGCTTTTAACCAATCACATTTCAGCCATCATTTGTTGCCAGGCAGAGAGGCCTTCACAATCCGTTGTGCAGGCCCTCTAACACAGAATAAATGTCGATTAAACTGTTGCTTCAACCAATCAGATTTTGAGTTGCTGTCAGTAGGGCCCTCTAGCAGGCGTCGCAACGTCACCGTTCAGACCCATTGATTGGATAGAAGCCGATATGAGGAACTCTACAAGCCCACTGAACCAAGTGCAAGATCCTCGCACGCACTACCGCCAACTCCATGGCAGGATTCTGGACAATATTATTTGCCAGACACAGACCAGATTTCAAGACCACGAAAAACTGATGTTTGTCACACTCCTTGACCCCCAGAACTTTCGAAATACAAGAAAAATTTCTCGCATGCAGCCTTCTCCAGTTTAACACAAGAGCCACGGAGCAGTTTTTCATCTGTCTCGGCTAAAAACAGAACTGACTGTAATGTATGCCATAGATACATGGAAAATCTCCCACTGATCTCCTTGACTTCCTTCATCAGAAAAATCTGAATGAGAGCATGGGGCAGCTGTTCACATTGGTATATTTGGCGGTGACCAATCCTGTGTACACTGCTTCTGTCTAGTGGACATTTTCAGCCCTAAAGCGAATTAAAACTTATGCCAGAAATACGACAGGGCAGGTTCGACTTTCAGCAATAGCTTCGATGCGATAGAAAGGGACTTTGATGGAACTGAAGTGCAGTAGTACAGAGTAATTGAACTGTTTTTGAGGAAAGAGAGGATTTTGTTTACAAATAATCCGAATTTTTGGTGAGTAAAATGTTGCGGTTTTCCTAAATAATATTGCAAGTTTATGAGTTATTATTGATGTTTTTTATGTGTGTTGCGGCTGTAGCTGCAGTAAAAAGGAACTTGTTCACCCCTCGTTTGTCTATTCAATAAAGGCATTTATTGTGGCTACAGGAGTTATCTATCTGCGATGCAGTGGCTCTTTATACTGTATTTCCGCATATTAAGATGGTTTTAATAACCATAAATTGGTTTTGAGGGGCAGGTTGATCCAGATGGAGAACTACTGAAGGCCTAGGTGTGAGATGCACTGTCCGCCACTGGACCAGATGATACGTAAATTTGATGAACATTACAACCCTAAAATAAACAAAACTGTAGAGAGGTTCAGATTATACTTCTCCCAGTGCATCTCTCTAAATCCTCTATGCGGGAACATTATCATAAGGCTTAACAATCTTATTGTTACACCTTCAACGTGCATCAAACCATCATTATTACGAAGTCTTCCTTGCTTTACCGCTGGCTGCTTCTTTTCATTCACCTTCCTAGCTCTTTATATAAACGGTTTTCCTTCTCACTTTTCCAATCCTTCGCTGTCTTCTACCTTTTCGTTCAAAATATGCGCCTCCTTGCCTTTAAAAACTCAGCCCCTTACGTCACACCATGGTACGCTTAGCACAAGTTAATACGGGCCTGCTAAACATCTTACATTCACGAGTAGCGATTTGTGTAGTGAACACTTCGATGAATGAAACCTGCTATCTTTACAACGGTTGACAAACACGGAATGTAACCTCTTAACAACACGTCCTCCAAATACGAACCTGATTGAAAGAAATAATGATAATCAAATCCTTGATGACAGCAACACTCATAACAGTGACAAAACAATTACATTGACAATCAGGTTATATATGTATATATACTAGCAAAATACCCGCGCTTCGCAGCGGAGAAGTAGTGTGTTAAAGTAGTAATGAAAAAATAAAGGAAACATCTTGAAAATAACGTAACATGATCGTCAATGTAATTGTTTTCTCACTGTTATGAGTGTTGCTTGTCATATATATATATATATATATATATCTCTCTCTATATATATATACACATACATACTGTACATACATACACACACACATTATATATATATATCTATATATATGTAACTGTATATATGTATATCTATATATCTATATACAGTATATATATATATATATATATATATATATATATATATATATATATATATATATATATAGCAAAATACCCGCTTTGCAGCGGCGAAGTACTGCATTCAAATCTTTATTTTAAGAAGAAAATTAAACCTTTTTAAACTGTGGGAAAATATGCCAATAATTATTTGTT